>NC_142443.1:9152741-9457500 GCF_059453495.1 Arachis ipaensis | reverse complement strand
AACAAAGCTTCAACATATGAATATGCCTGGCAAAGCTTCAAACAAAGAGGTTGGGCTTTCATTGCTTTTACTTCACTTTACTTAAGATTAAAGATGGGGGCACTATAGGCTTAAGCTCGTCATTCATGCAATTCCCCCGTCCATCGATCGATCACGCGAGCATCTTTTATAGAAGGGCAGCACATAGCGAACGAAAAAAGCGTTCATCCTGGATTCTATTCCTCAAGAAAAATGTCTATCAATTGATACCTATTCATTCGGTCAAAGTCTCCACGGCGTTTTCATGCCCTCTACTGAGAGGTGCATCATGTTGGTTGATAGGAATCGGCAAAGACCTTCTTGTACACGTCCTCGAGGGCTGCATTCATGGCAATCATCACTAGTTTCTCCCGAGGGCATGTATGGCTTTGTTCTTGGTGTTGTTTAATAGATGTCGAGTGCCGCTTTTCCCCGTCCGAGAACCTCCATCTGCTCTAACTGGGCGAGCTAGAATCCTTATGTCAGGTTGGTTGTTCAAAAGACATATCTTTTCTCTTTACCCTTTGCATCTTCATCTTTTCGAAAGCCTAGACCCATTCTTCTGGATCCTAATTAGTCCTAGGTGCAAGGCCTCTTCCATAAAGAAAAGACCTCTCCTCCATTTTGTTGATAGAAAGAGGATAAGCGCTATCCATTGAGTAAAGGGAGGTTTTGCTACACTACAGTGATTCGGGTGGTTGGTGGCCCCTTCGAGAGTAGCGGGTCCTTGCCGCTGCATGAGTGGTAGCTCACGCTCAAAACTCCTCCTACACGAGTCCTAGTCGTTGCGCTGCGGTCCGTTTCCCGGCTTCGCTTGCGCGATTTTTTTCACTTATTTGATTATTTCATCCATCCCCGACCCTAATGAATCGAGTATGTATGAAGGGGTCAGTCAGTCAAGCGGTTCGGGTTCTCGGTCGGTTCCCGTTCGCCTGCCCCCCCCCCCCCCCTCATAGTCCATTAGTGGGTAGGGTGGTCAACTTAGAGGGCGCCCGCCTCCAAAAGCGGAGACCGAACAACCGCCAGGTTGTCGAAGACACGTCTGAAGAGGAGGCGGGAGTGCTAGGGTATTGTACTAAGGGTCTAAAAAGGGTCTTAACCTAGCTCCCGAGCCCTTCGCCCTTCAAGAAAGCTATAGCTATGAAAGAAAGCTTAGGCAAAAGCCACTCTCAGAGATCAGAGTAACAAAAGAGGAAAGCATATGACGTAAAAGACAAGCTTACCTCGATCTGTCATTACATATGATATATCGAGAGTTCAAGACCATAACGTAAATCATTTAGAGAATGCCGATGAGAAAGTAGATCTGGTTCCGAGATATGGAAAGCTGTGAATACAGTTAGTGAAGCTAGACCAGGAAGTGGGGTATCCCCGGAAAAGAGGTCGGCCTTAAGTTCTAGCTTAGATAGCTTAGACTGAGCTTTGCTTTCTTAAAAAGTTATTTTTTCGTTATTAGAGAGAAGCAGAAGCGGAGCACTCGTGGCACACTTACTATACCCATTCGAGAAGAAAGTAGAGTTCCTATTCACCGCTACCCCTGAGTGAACAGTCTTTTCAACAAAAGAGACAACAGCTTCTCCCTCGGGCTCTCTCTCCTGAGCTTGAAATAGGGAGGCTGGGCTAGGTGTAAAAGGCTTAGAAAGCTCCATATCAACATACATTAAAAAAGTGAGATTAGATCGGAAGTCATCTTTTTTCCAACCAACTTGCTCAAACGTAGATAAACGACTCCAGGGATTCTCTTTCCTCGGTATGCTAGAAAGAAGTTAGGAGGAGGGTTGTTTCAAGCTACGAAGTCGTTTTTGTGTTGAATTGGACCTGGTAGTGTCAACCTATCTTCGTTGAATAGAAGAAAACAAACCCGAGGTAGTCCCCCCCAACGTTTATGGGCATAGGTGCAAATGATTGGATGGCCCACTCTGGACCCCTATCTTAGCGCGCTGCTCTGCAGCTTTGTTTGCAGCACTTCGCTCGTAGTTGAGAAGATTGAATCTGGGTGCAACTTGATTCGTTTGAACCAGTGTGTTCATATTCCGAGTAGGATTCGAAAGGACGTATCTCATGGAACAGAATCCGCTTCTAGAGGGTCTCGTGCGCCCGACAAAAGAGGGCTTTGCCAGAAATACTATGAATCATCGGGTAGGTTTTATCCTAAAGATTTGGAATAAAGGACGGAGGTTGGGTAAAGGGAAGAACAGCGATTGGCAGACTAGACTAAGTGTCCACTCACTACCTTTAGAGAAAAATAAGATTTTTGCTGCTAAGAACATAATTAATTATCCAAAACAGTTAGCTAACAGCGATTCAAACGGATTAGCTAATCGTTCTCCCAATGACCTTTTCGATCGGGTCACTGGATTTATTTTCAAACAAGGTCTTTTCCACTCGTGCTAAACACACGATTCCGGAAATCCTCAATCCATACATTTACCCATCGATCAGACCATAAGCTTCTGGGCGATACTGTGCTTCAAACATGTGGTCTTCACCTATATAGTATCGAAGGCTTGAGTTACGTCACTCTGCCCGGAGACTCCTACCCTTCTCTTATATTATCTTAGAAGCCTAACCTTTCTTATTTAGACCTCTTCCCGGCTTTATATTAAGGTTTCGTATAAGACCTCCCAGACACTGTAATCGTGATCTCTGATGTTGGTATTGGCGATTTCTCATAACTTTCAGCTACCCTAATAGGTTCCTACATTTATTAGACGTTGTAAAGGTGCGAGTTGTCTCAGAGGCCGAAAGTTACGGGAGGATATATCGATAGGATACCCCAGCCGAAGGAAGTGTTCTATTCCCGGTGGTCCAATAAAAACAAGTTGTTTATTAATCTTGGGCACAACTCTGGATCCATATCCATCTGTCTCTTCCAACAAGCCTGGTTCAATACCAGCTGTACTGGTTGTCTCACTGCGTGCACTTAAAACAAAGCCAATTCCACTTGGGAAGATCAACCCCTCCATATTCTTATTATGGTCGCTCGTTTTCAAGTGCTTTTTATTGAACCATCCGGTATGTTTATAACTTTCAAATTCAACTGGTAGTTCATGTATTGTAGACCAGGCACGGAGCGTACCATTGGACCTCTTCTGGAACTCCGTTATTCAAGTAAAGAAATGGGGCGGTTGCTTGCTTTTCTCTTTCCCTTTAGCTTGGGACTTCTTAGTAGTATGAATCCCATCTATTGATTCCCTTTCCTTCGACACATATGCATAGGGCATTCCTCTTGACTCCCAAAAGCTTCTCAAAGAGCTCCTGAGACTAGTGCTACTCCTAGTCTCCACAGAAAACTTGCTGCCGCTATTTAGTCCACAATTACTTTAGCCTTCGTTTTAACAGCAAGAGTACCTTGCGGGGATATCTTCTCCTATTGATTCAATTCCTGCAAACCTCAAAACATCTCCTTCTCTGTGCGCTCACTCCATTCCTCAGCAAAGCAATCCGGCTTAATTGGATCCATGTGCGGGCAAGGCAGTACTGATACTCAATCGATCTTGCTCTAGCCGAAAGCGGCTTCACGGAAAGGAAAAGTAAACCTTCCCTATAGTGCTTTCTCGAGGGGCCAGATATGATCTTGCCAAAAGGTGCGGAAAAAGCAGCTTCACGCTCTACTTTAGACTACTTTCCTTTTCCAGGCAATTGGTTTAGCTAACCCTTATTATATTATATGCATCTATTGGGCAAAGAAGCATCGCTCCTTCCGGGCTTTATTCCACAGTTTCGTCTTTCCGATCATTCGACTAAGGGGAGAAGGGGTGGATGAGGCTTAGTAGATTCGGAAGAGAATTCTAATCCATATCTGATCTTTCCCGGAAAAGACTTTGGCTTCTTGAATAGGCCAGATTCCACTTGTCGTGAGAAAGAGGATGAAAGGAACGCTTATTGGTTTCGTTTCGTAGCCCCTCCTGCCGCAGTGTGCACTAAGTCGACAGCTTCTTTGTCGAAATGAGGAATCGGAATCCCTTCACTTAGTAGCTTTAAAAAGGAAGTCAGGTTTTGCATTCTATAGAATGCCCAGAATCGGTTGTGAAAGAATGGCTTTTGTTCCAATCATCCGCTGCGCCCAGTAGTTCCGATCCTATGATTCCGGACCCTTTCATGCTCTAAGCGGGAAGTAGAGTGGTTTCTTCTCCTGGACGATGAGCTTCTCTTAGTCATAGTAGGGGCTCAACTCGCTACTCAATTAGATGTCAGTGCTAGAAGCGAAAGTCCAGGGATTGGAGAATCGATACAGCTGGTTCATCTTGAGGAAGTACGGTACGTCTAAGGTTAAGGTCTGAAGCCGATGTTCATTTTCGGAGTCTCTTCTTTGTCTCGTAGCCCTCAGGCCTACTTCATGCTATGGATCAAAGCCCTTTCTTTCGACTGGGTATTCTTCTCAGTCTTTTTACTTTCCTTGGGCTAGTCTTGGATCTTTCTGTCTCTAAACGTGTGATAGATTGATTCTAAAAAGGCTTGGAAAAATCCCTCTATTCCAATCTCTCATGTTCTGGCGAATCTTCTTCATAGTAGTAAATTCTTCACCTCCTCTTTGATATCCTAGATTATGAAATCATAGGGTTCGATTGGTCGTCTGATGAGGTCGAAATCCCTTTCTCTTTGAGCTTTGTAGCATTTATCTTCAGGGGTCTGACTCTCAGCAGTGAATGACAAAGGAATGTGGAATGTCAAGCTGTGAAACTGAAATCATCAATCTTTCTTTTGCTATTCCGTGTAGCGGAGACTTTTTAGTAGAAAGACCAAGCTGTGAGACTTCGTTCAGTGAGAATCCCAGTGTGAAAGACTTGGCAAGATTGGCTTCATAGTGGTACCACAAATGCCTTGGATGAAAAAGTCGAAACTTCTTCTTTTCTTTAGGACTAGTGAAGAATTGAATGAATTCTTCGAGTTTGAGTTTTGGTTGGTTGTTGACCAACAAATTATGCATGGGACTCTTTTTTCTCGTTGCTAGGCTTTCCACCAAGTTTCGATCTTAGCCGAACGAGGGTTGCTTAACCGATCTCATACTTTTTCGAGTAACGATTAGGGGATTTCCTAAGGGCTATTAATGGTCTAGTCTCAATCAGGGGCGCTACCAATCCCCTTTGATTTTTAGGTTCCAGTAGGTCGAAAGGCTTTCTGATCAATCCCTCTGCCTGACAAATCCCTAGCTCAAAGCAGCGTGCCTTGTCGCTACAAGCCTCAGGGGCACAAGCGCTTTCTAAGTGTTTTCTCACTTGGTCGATCTGGCAGTTCATTTCAGTTCGGTTTCGAAATAGATAGCTATCAAGCTGGTGGGACTGGAACTCAACCTGCAAATGTAGTAAGTCAGGGTCTCTTCCCCGGCCCAGGTCGTATGAAACCAGCTTCTAAGCCTACTTTCTGGTATGCCCATTAGCGCCCGTGTTCCAAGTGGTCGTGGTCCAAACAAATTAGATAAATGACCACAACAAGTGGCTGGAGTCCCGTGTGACTTGGGAGCGGGGAATGGTACAAGAGCCTCAACAGGTCTCATATCGGAGAATGAATGCTACGATATGGCAATCTCTCGTATAGAATAATAGATCCGCACATCTATTGATTGACTTGAGGACTGAGGGACTTATTTTGTCGAGAATCTATTAGCCACCCGCTCATGAACCTTTCTCCTACTTCCTTTGTTACTCTCAAATAAGCACACCCACACGTGCTGCTTACCGGAAAGGATGTACCGCCTCTGGCTCGCATTCCGTCCCAGTTCCTTACCCCCTGTGGGTGGGGATAATAAGTGACTTGCTCTAATGCACCTTTTACCTAGCCCTGTCATTCTTCATTTCATATTCTTTCGTTTCAAGAAAGAAAGAGTTTTTAAGTCCATCCCAAAGATTTGCCACCACTACTTCCGGAGTGGACCGCTTTCGAACAAGATGGAACGGTCTTTCTTTCTTCAAAGGCCGGCTTATTACGCCGCTAACTTACCTAACGTATAAAGATCGCTTTCAATGCGGTGACCGATAGCGAAGTACAATAGCCGTGTGCTCTAAAGCTAGTCAGGAGCTTTTACTCTTTCAACGAGTCGAGTCAAAAGTGGATACCCTTGTTGAGTTCTCTATTGGCTCTCCCAGAAAGCAAAGTCGATTGATATGTGCAGAAGGTGAGCAGTTTCGATGTTCATGACCACGTGATGGAGGTAAAAAACGTGGTGGCTCAAAAAAAGATTTGAAAGGAGAAACAAGATCCAAAGGAAGATCGGATGGTAGCTGGAATGATGTCATAGACGAATCATTAGAAAGAGTGGCTTGAAAGATGAAGCAGTTGGCGATGGCATCGGTGTGTTGCAATCGAATTCAATGGTGGGATTGAGCTTGTACAGTCGGCGGGTCGCGAGTACCCTTAAGAGTGAGAAATTGGCTACCAAGATCCAATTGAACCGTGGACGTGCTGTAATCAGCTACATGGGGTCCCATGGTAGCTAAGCAAGAGGCTCCGATAACCACGTCAGTCCCCGCTACTGGTAAAACATAAGCTGGAAAAGTCAAAGTATGGCCCTGAATCTGCACCTGAAAATCACGTACAATCCCGTGGCCCTTCTGTGACCACTCCCCACCATAACCCTCAGGGATGGCATGGGCTCAACCGGTAATTTCAAATGAGTGGCGAGACGTGGCTGAATGAAATTGTCGGAACTTTATTCAATAAAGTCCAATTTGCACTGTAAGGCCACCGACGGTGCCCGTAAATCAAATAGTAGCAGCGCCCGTGGAAAGCATGTAAAGAGAGATGATGCAAAGTAGGGGGTTCAAAAGTCAACCAAAACTCAAGCCCCTCTTTAGAGTAAAACCAAGTCGTTTTGTTCCACTTTGAAGCATGACCGGCACCGGTGCTGCTGCAACGGCCATCAACGGCAACAAGTGGCATCATTGGATGAAGACTTCCGCTTTAGGTGAAAAAGGGTGCGGATGCGTCTTTGACTTCCTGTTTGCTCGGAAGAGAGCCATCCATCTTTGATTCCTTCTATAAGGAACTATGGGTTACTTTTTCGGAAATCTCCGCTAAGATTTAATCTAAGCGATCGGTCGAATATTGAGTTTCGAGCCGCTGGAATTGAATACTATAAAGTAAAGACTGAGGTGAACCCCGTCTTTTAGACTCTTACAAAATTGCGTAAAGAAAGAAAAAGAGAAGGGATGATTGATGTCTTCACACTCCATCCCTGTATCGGAGACCTTCTTTCGTCTACCCTTTCCTGGCTCAGGTTGATCTGGTTCACTCGTTGCATCAGACCTTCCGTCTTCTCTTTCCTCATCAGGATAGATCGAATCGAATGGGAAACCTAAGCGAATCCAAAATATCACTACAGACTGGGAAATTTCATCCATTTCAATTAGATGCCGGTTCTTTCCTGAAACTAGCTGCCAGAACTGGGCTGGATAGGGTGTGCGAAGGGGATGGCTTCCATTCAAACTCTCTATCATCGTATGTAAGAAGAGAGTTCCGTGACTTCCGAGCTGAGCTTGTGACCCAAGGTAGGAATCGAGTTAAGGAGCTTTTCTGCTATGAAATTAAAGCTGCAAGGTCAGTCTTTTCTTTCTTTTAGGAAGGCTCCCACGTACCATTGATTTAGCTGAATTAGCTGTTGCCGTCGGCGCTCTTCCTGAAGTGAAGAAGGAAGAGCTTCTTCTCAAAGCCCTTTTTCGTCCTTCTATGTCTTAGATGGGACCTGACTTATTCAAATAGGGGCAGCCCTCCCGCTGAGACTAGCCTCGCTCTCGTTCGGCTCATCCTTCTGCTCCCTATGAACATCCTTGCCGACTGAGACCAGGCTAAGTAGTTTCTTCCATCCAACTTCACAGTAGTGATCATCAAACTGGAGTGGTCACTCAGCCTGCTTCCCATGGGTGTGATCGGCTTCTGGGTTGGCCCGGTTACGTTACTTGAGGTCTCCTCCGCCATAGGTAGGGATTTGAACAGCTTAAGAGACTCTATTTCTCTAAAAGAAGCGTGTGGTAATGCTTAAACTCATATACATCAACCAAACACCACATCCACAAACATAACTAAAAATATTCATCCTGGAATGTTAAGCATAAGAAAACAACTCTAAAAAGCCTTCTCAGTCGCCGGAAAAAGATGCTGAAAATCGAATAAGTTGTTCAAGATGTTTGGTTGCAAATCTCTTGCTACTCCTCTTGTAGCAAATGAAAAATGGATGAAAGAAGGTGTGATAATGCCAGTCGAAAGACAATGACTAAGAGTTCTTACTCTTGTTCCAAAGGAAGCGAGTGACTCTAGGTCTTCTGGAAAGGTAGTTAAGTTACCCGAGGCTAATTCAAATCACTCTTCTTTCAGCCCTTGTGACTATGCTTTTTGTGGTGAACTTTTGTCGACTCTTCACTCTTGGGAACAATAATAGCAATGGTTTCATAAGCTGTGAACTCATCTTTATTCTCTCACCTGTAGGCGAGTGAGTGACCCAATGAAAACGAGGGGAAGAGATCACGTCTCAGCCCAAGGCTACTTTACATAGCTATGATTCGATCTCTCAAGATCTCAGATTCATATTTGATGCTTTTCATCTCTGTTAACGAATGCTAATCCACTGACTTTTTATCCCCTACTTCAGGAATTAAAGTCAGTCTCAGTCTGCTTTGTTCAGTTCACTCGGAGTTTCGTCTTTCTGAAAGAGTCAGATCACTTCCTTTAACGAACGGGAGCAAAAACTCCCTTTACTTATTCTTCTACCACCCCTGCTTCCCCTTCTCCCCCGGGAGATGAGTCAGACTCGGGCTATTTGAACTAGAAAAAAAAAGGCGCGATTCTCCCTTGGGAGCACTAGAATCCGAATCTCTTTCTCTTAATAATACTATAAAAAATTCTTATGCCCATCTCTCCAATCTTTTGTTAATTGGCAAGGCTCCTCGAACCTTCTTTTAGAGCTTCCCCTTTCTCTGGGTAGACTTACTCTGGATACAAAGAAGACCAAGCCTAGCGACTGTCATACCTGGTAAGTCCATCTCTCGTTGTTCGGTAGGATCTGGAAAAAGCATGCCATGAATGACTCTAGCCCTCGGCTCACTGAACTACAGGGGTTTCTATCCATATTAAATGAAAGCGGGTGTGAACTCCGACCTTCCCCTCTAGCCAAGTTAAGCTTTTGCAGCTCTATATCCAATTCCTACTGCTAAGCAAGCCCACCTTCAAGCTAGTCGAACTAGAGCCTTATCCCAATGAGAACCAAGAGAAGAAGGAAATTGGATTCCCAAGGACACATCTATACTACGCTATTCCTCGGATTTGATTCTTTCTTCCTTTTTTAAAAGAAATTCTCTGCCCCACTGTCTGTGGTAAGTCAGCCAGGTTGGCCTGTGAATCCAGCTTTCGATCGCTTACTGTATTCTCTGTTTTGTCTCGCCTTGAGCTTGCGCCTGGTATTCATTCTTTTATGCCTTTCACCCGGTAAGGACTTAAACAATCGAAAACGGATGAAATAGCTTCGGAGTCGGGAACTGCGCATATTCCAACAAGACCATCAACTGCGGGTAGGCTTCAAGCTCCTACTCATAGCCGCTCTATGTACTGAACTAAGACAGTAAGGACATTCTCTGCCTCAAGTCCCATAGCCTATTCTAAGGCAGCTTATTCTGGGCATTCATCTGCAGCTACTTTTCTTTTTCTACGATACCACAAAGCAAATTCAACTTCCTTCCTGGGCCCCTGTAACGGAACACCAACCCAATCTCGAAAGGAATCAGTACACTTCACTCGATCCATCCACGAATGTTTAGCACTCCTCCACCCTCTGCTAGCAGCTTTCTTCTCTTATGTATGAGATTTTCGCAAACAAAGGTTCAATGTACATAGACGACCAAGTAAGTTGTTGTGAAGTGCCCCATGGCTTTGGAATAGAATAGGCGGGAGTAAGCAATAGAATGAGTTATCTCGGGCTGATCTGAAGAAGGCTGTAACTTCCTATTAGACTCTTTTACTCAGTAACTTCACGGGGAATTAAAGACCTTGTCTTGTAAGGAATCCTAATAGAATCTAAGGCTATGCGGCCGAGGCATCTTCTCAATCATCACTGGAAGGGGAAAAGACAATAGCAATGAAGTCTAGGAGTCACTTCTTTCTAAGGCATTTCATCATCCTGAATCTATTCAACTTACTCTTAATCTTCACTTTGATCAATAGACGGCCAGAGGGCATTGGAATGGAGGAGCTTTCCTAACTCTAACTAGAAAGCCTGTAACTGCCCTTCCATTCTTCTTACTTTCTTCCTTGTCTACTATATCTGCGGAAGTCTGGGCTAAGAGATATAGAAAGATGAATGTCATCCTGTCGGGCTTGGATTCCTTGCCTACCTAACTTCCCGGGGAATGGATTCACCGGGTTTAGTAATTGAAGCCTAGAACAGAGGCGGGATGAGCCTTAGGATCAGTTGATAAAGGATCTGATTCTCATTCACCCAAAGCTGTAACTCCTCACTTTTCGCTAGACACTAGTTCCGTGGGGAAGAGACGATCTGATTCTAAATTCAATGGCATATCCTCTAAAGGTCGTGGGAATAGCAGAGGTTGGAATAGAATCCCTGGTGAGACTTAACTCTGGCTTCTGCCTTGGGAGTGCTCTAGCCTTCTCTTTTTGCCGAGGCTTATTGGTTGTTCTTTGTTCCATTTTCTACGGGCTTTATGGCCGTAAGGAATCATAATCTCATCTAAGGATGACTTGCGTCCCCAACTCTTAGTTTCGAACTGGCTTTCCCACCTTCTCTGATTAAGGAGGGGAGGAGGACTAGGAATAGAAGAGACTGGAATAAGACGTTCTTCACCTGGTTTAGGAAGAGCTGACCTCCGGAAGCTCTAAGTCCTGACTTTCGTCTAGAAGCTCTAAATCTGCTCCTAATGCTACTGCCTTATAAGTCTGTGCTCGTTCGACTTCGAAATGCTTTCCTAACTCGGAATCGGCCTTTCCTAAGTCAAGAGATCGAAGAGGCTTTCATGCAGCTCTTTATTCTTTATGAGTTCCTGGCCTACCAACTAGCCAGTTTACCTGCCAGGCGTGTATTTAATATACAAATTAAACAACTGACTTTGACTTCAATACCCAGGTTGGAAGATCATAGGCGGGCATTTGAGCTCCGCACCCGATGGTTCTCTTGGATTAGGGCCTCTAACTTCACCCTAGACGACTGAACTCCTGGACTTCATTCTACTGCTGTAGGCTCTCGTAAGTCAATATCAAGATCTCTTCCTAACGGCCTAATAAAAAGTCTTAATCTCAGGCCGTAATGCTCATACCATATCATACAAAGCTGGAAAACCTCCACAGGAAGTAAGATTACCGCCTTCCCAGGCCTACAAGAATAGACGAAGCTAGCTGGTCACCTGCTTTCGGTAACTCATGCGAACTCTCTCCCCGGGTATACACAGACCACGACTAGAGCAAGCATCCTTGCACACTACTTAAGAAATCTCTCTCGGGAATCCTGACTTGAGCTTTAAAAGAGCTATAAGACGAATCCTTTGATTCTTCTTTCCTTAACAGATGCTTTAATTCAAAGTGACTAGAGGTGCTTAACAGAGCTGTTATAGCGAACTTTTCTTTAGCAAAGAACTTTCTCTTTGTTTTGCTTAAGGCTTACTTTATTGTTACACTGTAACTAGGTCAGATTGTAACTGTAACCCTTGCTTGAGTCGACCCTAATGCTGCTTTCTTATATGGAGAATTCGATCGAGAAAGTGACATGGAGCAGCCACAAGGACAAGGCAAAGCTCACCCTGATTACGATTATGTGTCAGAATTGAGAAAAGCTATGTACGGGTTAAAGCAAGTCATCAAAAAGATGGAATGCTCAACTGCAAGCCTATCTCGACTCCAAGGGAGGTTAAGGCTAAGCTATGCTCAGCAGAGGATCAAACTATACCTAATTTCTGATCTTGCTTTTTCGAAAACCAAGAGCAAAGGGACTTGGTTACTAAGACAAATCATCCTTGTCTGCCTTATTGATGTCCTTAAATCGGTTCTTTCGCTCAATCGATAGTTATTGCTTAATTGAAGCTTGCCCCTTCATTGCATTGTAGAGCCGCCCCCATATGTTCACTAAAGATGAAGAGGACATATTTGAATGCGATACCGAATCATCAAGCTTTGTCTCCCGCGGTTGGAAACAATCTCTATCGTAGGATGTCCTTCCCAGGGTAGTCAAGGGAATAGTCAAAAAGTAAAGTTCTTTTATCTTCATGCTATTGGCTTCTGTCGTGTCTTTCGGCGAGGATACAACTGGTTCAACTACAAAACAAAAGAAGCCCTTTCCTTTAGAATTTTTGGACATTATCTCACTGTTAGCAAATGGAAAGCAGAGTTTAGACCATCCACCTAGGTCTTTCGTCATAGAAAGGGGGGATGGAGCCCTCTGACCCGCTCTCCTCCTCCACTTAATGATATTCACCCAAAGCCTGCAAACTTTTCACCTTTCACCCGTGAGCTTAACGATCCTGCTGAGATTTGCTCATCCTAGAGCTGTAAGCGCTAGTCTTCTATACCTTTCCCTGACTTTGAGGTACAGAAGTTTGAAAATTTGACTCGGTAAACCAGTATGCGCATGCCTGTCTATTCTTAGCCATATTCTTAGATATTTCCTAGGAGAAAAAAGCTCTATACACTGACTAGCGGAGATTGACCTTACCCGCATTGACTTACTTACCATACTGTACTTACCTTACTGCACAGACAATACAGAAGGTTTTTCCTTCTTTAATCTGTCCCTCATCTCTGTCTTCAATGTCAGGTCAACAAGTTCACTGCCCTAAACCTAATACAAGGACAGACTGTTCTAAGAGTTTCTTTGTGCATATCCCTATAAGAAGAAGTTTAATTAGGTAGTAGCTTCAGCGCTTTATAATCTCTCTCAAACCTGAACTAAGTCCAAACAGTTCCCTGTAAGAAAGCCTATCTCAGGATACTGACATCAAGAAGTTCCCTCTCCTAAACCTAATCTAAGGACACAGAGTTAACTGACAGACCTGTAAGAAACCTCATCTAAGTCCAATTCATTCCAATAGTTTATTAAGGTTTTCCTTTTTCTCTGTCTCAAATCTCTTTCATCCAAGTAACCCCAGATTTCCAGATATTAGGAACTACGGAATGAAGTCTTATTGGAACTAGCGGGACTCATACAATCTCAGGCTTTGGCTCGCTCCTCGCTTTTGTTCAATTAGAAATATAAGATAAGTACAAGTTTGATAGGGAATGAGCCCTCAAGAATGGGACGGCAGCGGACCGCACTCAGAGACAATTTGGGCTTCATCTTAGTTTCGGATGGCAAGATGCTTTGCCGTGCAAAATCTATGTTGTTGGCTACCTTCTTGTGGGCTAGTTGAGACTTGTCCTACTTGTTGGCTACGTTCAGCAGCTACAGAGCAGTCTTTCGAGTTCGGATTAGTTGATGGCTTGGTTTGAGCTTGGTGCATGGTTGAATGAGGTATTCAGGGGCGCGCTTCTTTCAGAGACTTAGTTATCAGCAAAACATCGGGATGCTAGGAAACTTCCAGTATATCCTTCTTAGTCTTTGGTTACCCATGTGAACCTACAGGACATGTTGGCAAAGAAAACGCCAAGTGGCAAGTGGTGAGGGGAAAAGCCTAAAGATCTGAAGCTGGATGCTAGCAGCAGGGGAAAGTAGATAGGCATTGCTTCCAAGGGAGGTTAATAACAGGGTTTCTACTTCAATACTGGACTACGGCTCAGTTAGAAGCTAATGTTGCTGAATCCCTTCCACGGCAGAAGTTCCCGGGATCAGTAGATCTTCAGCTCAGGGTGATTGGAGGATTGATTTACGGTTGCTTTGATCTATAGTACCTCTATCCCATTATCCGGCTTGCGTAAGTCCAATATAACTCCAGAGAGCAAAGAAAGGAATCAACAGCAAGATCATAAGATGATCTTTGCGCCTACTTCATCTTACTTAGGCTTCGGGAAGTTAATAAAGACTTTAATTAGGTCTGGCAACGCATTCTATGTCTCTTTTTAAGTCGAATGCAGGTATGAAACTAGAATGAACTCCTGTACGGCGGCGTATTAGCCTAAGCAGCCGCTTGATTTAGTGTTACCCCTTAAACAGCAAACAGCATTTACTACGAAGTTGCTTCCCACGTAGGCTAAATAATAGGCTAATTTAGGTCTGGAGTCCCCGATCTCGGAAGGGATTGAACCATAAGGCTAGTCTTAGCTAGAGATAGGAAAAGGCAAAGAAGCCTAGGGATGATCCTACAACGAGAGGAGAGTCGAAGACTGCAGATACTTCTTACTGCTTTCGATAAATACATGAATTAGGTCCCGCGATGTCCTGCACTCTACTATGGGAGAAGAGTAAGATCATCTCCAGTTAGGCGTGTAAGGTCGTCTAAAGAGATAGACAGTCTAATCCAGTGGGGACTCGTATTCTAATAATACTGGCTTACTTCCTTCTCACCGGACAGGATTAGAATATCAATATCTCTTCCGCGGACGGAAGTTTAACTCAATATCTCGAACTCATAATCTCACTCCGCGCGTGTAACTCTAAAAAGAAGACACTACGTACATGTCGGGCTCTTGCAGCACAAGGAGCTCCCCTGGGACATTCCATTCAGATAGAGCGGAAAATCGATTCTTGCTTTTCATCCTTTACTTTAGTATTAGGCTGCTTCGCTGCTGAGGTAGCATCTCTATCGGCTAGTGAGCTAGTCGCTACTATAGTTTTGAAAGCGTTTGCGCGCCCCTATGTTCGAAAAGAGATCACTCCTGGCTAATGGTCGACTGAAGCCTATTGAAAGAATTGTCTTCACATCACACTTTAGGTAAAGTGGAAGTGCATGAGACTCCGCCATGTCCACCGAAGAAAGAGTCATTTTCTTTATCGCCGAGCGTCTTTCGAGTCTCATGTTGACTTTTATCTTTCATGTGAGACTTCGCCTTAAGAACTAGGGCTGAGCCCATAAAACTAGAATAGTTTGAAAACTACTCTGCGGGAGATTGGTATTAAACCGAACGAAAGCCTAACCTGGACAACTAACGGCTTCTTCTCTTTTTAGATGAAGCCCTGGTTCAAAGTCTTCTTTATGTTACACGTAGCAACTCTTCTTGTTCAATCCTTGAATCGGAACGACGAGAGAGTGACTAAGCCGAAAAGGTAGAGGTAACCCGGCTTGATCGATGACCTCAAAACCAGTAGCAACCCTAGCTTAGCCTCTTTCTGAGCGCTGTGCTCTATCTCCTCTCTTCCCTACAGCACCCTTGCTTGAGTGCTATGTGCGCGATTGCTTCCTTATATAGCTATAGCTAGCTTCTTTGTTTTCTTTTTTAAGTATCTCCTTACTAGACTAGCTTCTTTCTTTGAGTGACCCAGGAACAAACTCTCCCTTAGGGTGCATTCCTGGTGAGTAAGCCGAGTCCTTCTTGCTTGAAAGGAATAGCTTGCTTTGTGACTGAAAACTATTAATAAGTCCAATTAGGCCTGAGCTCTTGTGGTAAATTACCCAGCCCACTTCAACCAGTTCTTACTTCCTAAGGAAGTGTAAGCCATACTTTCTTTCTTGGAAAGATAGCCCTGTTGTCAGCCACGCTTTGTTTGAGATCCGTTGCAGGGCATGTGAACTTCTACTTCTTAGTAAACGGGCTTCTTCAAAGTAAGGTGCGGAGCGGAAGCCCGGGAGAGGAATTAGATCCTTTGCATACAGAACAGACTTTTTTCGAAATAGAAGTTACATAGAGTCTGGTGGTATCGTATATAAGTATAAGAATAAGGCTTTTTTTAGGAGTTATAAATCTCACTCGAAATTTCATAAGAGAAGAAAGCAAAAGGCTTTGACTTGAGTAAAGTAGAGAAAGCAAATTTATCAAAAAGCGTCCGCTCACGTCAGGGTCCGAAGGAGATGTAGTTGCTTTGACTTTCTTCTAGATTGGGTTGGTGGTTAGTAAGGAAAGCCGGGTGTGGCGGCAAGAAGGTCATAGCTCAACGAAAATCCATCCAGAAATGACATAGTAAGAATCGCACTAATCCGCGACCAGCAAGTTTTCCGAAACCAAACTGAATAGAATTGTGACTTTCAAAAAATGCTTGCTGAAAATCAAAGAAAGAAGGTCCATTTTCCCACGTAGTTCGTCGGTCAAACCTACGATTCTCTTCTTAATAGAGAGATCTTTTTCTAGTTAGACTTCTATCAATGCAATGAAAGAACCATCCCTTCCTATTTCTTTGTCCAGTCAGATAGAAATCTATAGATATATACCCAAAAGAGCCCTTCTTTACCACTTTAGGGGGTGGGGGTGAAGGGGGGGTTTACATACAACCGAGGCAAAGTGGTTTATGATTGAATCTCAGAGGCATTCTTATCATTTGGTAGATCCAAGTCCATGGCCGATTTCGGGTTCACTCGGAGCTTTGGCAACCACCGTAGGAGGTGTGATGTACATGCACTCATTTCAAGGGGGTGCAACACTTCTAAGTTTGGGCCTTCTATTTATCCTATATACCATGTTTGTATGGTGGCGCGATGTTCTACGTGAATCCACGTTGGAAGGACATCATACCAAAGTCGTACAATTAGGACCTCGATATGGTTCTATTCCGTTCATCGTATCGGAGGTTATGTTCCTTTTTGCTTTTTTTCGGGCTTCTTCTCATTCTTCTTTGGCACCTACGGTAGAGATCGGAGGTATTTGGCCCCCAAAAGGGATTGAGGTTTTAGATCCTCGGGAAATCCCCTTTCTTAATACCCCTATTCTCCTTTCATCCGGAGCAGCCGTAACTTGGGCTCATCATGCTATACTCGCGGGGAAGGAAAAACGAGCAGTTTACGCTTTAGTAGCTACCGTTTCACTGGCTCTAGTATTCACTGGCTTTCAAGGAATGGAATATTATCAAGCACCCTTCACTATTTCAGATAGTATTTATGGTTCTACCTTTTTCTTAGCAACTGGCTTTCATGGTTTTCATGTGATTATAGGTACTCTTTTCTTGATCATATGTGGTATTCGCCAATATCTTGGTCATCTGACCAAGGAGCATCACGTTGGCTTTGAAGCAGCTGCATGGTACTGGCATTTTGTAGACGTGGTTCGGTTATTCCTATTTGTCTCTATCTATTGGTGGGGAGGTATATGAGGGAACGAAACAGTGGATTGAGGAATGAAAGCTCGAAGACAAAGAGAACCCCAAAGAATTACTGCAGCTTTACCACTCCCTAATATACTCAATCTTCCACTTTCCTACCAAATCTCTCTTTATTCTGGCACATAAATGAAGGGATCGAAGATACTTTGGCGGATTATGTTCACCAAGAAATGACCCGAAATTGGATCTTGGTCTATTTGATATTGTTCTTTTTTTTCGATAAAAAATATGTTTTCTTGTCTCTCGTTTCTGAAGAATAAAATCGAAGAACCTAATGGATCTAACTTGAATTAGAATTCCGCTATGTGACTAGAGAAAAAGAAAATGCCAGTTAATGATGTCACACGAAAATAGAAAGCCAGGCAGGACAGTAACTGACCCGCCTTCTATCCTCGTGTGTGATAGGGCAGCCGAGAAGCTTCTGTGCTGTCCGGTGCTTACCAAAGCGCATACTCTACAAACCCGCTACTGGACTATTCTATTACTATTTCTACTATGGATTGATGGACTTATGGTTCTCCGCTTACGAGAGAATGGCTTTGCGTATAATGTATAATATTAAAATCTAGTAAGAGTTGAAATGGAATAGTGAGTTGCAGGGTATTCTCCAACAGTAAGAGCATATTCTAATTCAATTGCACTAACAGCGGGAGCTGCTGCCTAGTAAAGGGACTGGATTGGAAAGGTTTTTTGTTCTTTGATCCATTCCCTTGCGCTTGAACTAAGGGGATTGATGTCACTAGGCTTAATGGAATAGGTTCCAAAGGCTATCTAGAGTCGAGTAAGTCCTAAAGGATATCGCATAGCAAGCCTCCCTTGAAGGTTACGATCCTATTTCTGAGGGAATGATTTTTGCACAAGAAAGTAATACAGAAGACATCTTAGGAAGGGCGGCTATGTAGCAGTATTTTTCCTTTCTTACTGCAATCAGAAGTGGGACTATTTCTCGAAGGAGATGGGGGACGTCTCATCCGAGGGAATCAAACTCCCCTTGGGAGTCCTTTCCATCGGTCCCTTATGACCCGCCACCCTTACCAGCAGGCTCAGTTCCGTCTGTCCCGTCGTTACCATCCATTGGCAGTGATTATGAGGTGGAGCAGCCGGCTCCCATACAAGCACCAGTGGATGACACGATGGAAGCTGACAATAAACCCCATGGTTATTGGGCTATTCGCCGAATAATCATGGATTACTTGAAATCCGATATGGACACGCTCTTTGACCGACCCCCTTCTTACAGTAAATATCGTCGGGTCTTCGAGCTGGTAGTTGGACCCAATTGGAAGAATAAAGCTAGACTCGTTGAGGTATTGGCGGATATAGCCAACAACCCGGCAAATAATCCTGTAAAAGAAAGGTCGCGTCAAATAATGAACGACATCTTCGAGCGGCAAATCAAGGAACGAGATCTTGACAGCTATGAATTTGAAGAATGATAATGTGGGATTTGTTGTCTTTGGTAGTTATTTTTTAGTTCACGGCATATTTGGGTATCCCCGGGATTCGGGACCCACCCATGAAGTCATCGGGGAGCTAAATCATTCATTTCGTTTTTATGTCTTATACCGTTGCAGCTAAAATAACGCAGGGAATCAATAGGCCAGCCCCGACTCCCGGTGTTCGAACTAGTCATTAATGGTCGGCTTCATTGGTACCCTTTTCTTTTTTCGGTATGCCGCTCCGCGAGCAAGGGGCGAAAGAACCAAGTGGGCTGTGGTCATGTCAGAATTTGCACCTATTTGTATCTCTTTAGTGATCAGTCTGCTAGTTTCTTTGATCCCACTCGGTGTTCCTTTTCCCTTTGCTTCCAATAGTTGGACCTATCCAGAAAAATTGTCGGCCTACGAATGTGGTTTCGATCCTTTCGGTGATGCCAGAAGTCGTTTCGATATACGATTTTATCTTGTTTCAATTTTATTTATTATTCCTGATCCGGAAGTCACCTTTTCCTTTCCTTGGGCAGTACCTCCCAACAAGATTGATCCGTTTGGATCTTGGTCTATGATGGCCTTTTTATTGATTTTGACGATTGGATCTCTCTATGAATGGAAAAGGGGTGCTTCGGATCGGGAGTAATCACTAGTGATAGGGCAAAAATAGGGAGGAAGGACAAAGGAAAGAGCGATGCCTACATTAAATCAATTGATTCGTCATGGTAGAGAAGAAAAACGGCGCACGGACCGTACTAGAGCTTCGGATCAATGTCCCCAGAAGCAAGGAGTACGCCCGCGTGTTTCAACGAGAACACCGAAAAAACCTAATTCAGCTCCACGTAAGATAGCCAAAGTACGATTGAGCAATCGACATGATATATTTGCTCACATTCCGGGCGAAGGTCATAATTCGCAGGAACATTCTATGGTCTTAATAAGAGGAGGTAGAGTGAAAGATTTGCCAGGTGTGAAATCCCATTGTATTCGAGGAGTAAAGGATTTGTTGGGAATTCCGGATCGAAGAAGAGGCAGATCCAAATATGGTGCAGAAAAACCCAAATCGATATGAATGGAGGATGCCTCTGGAACTTCTTTTTCTCAGTCAGGAGAGGTACGAAGTCACTCGCCCCTATTCGATAAGTAAAGGAGAGGGAACAACCACAACGTTATGCCCTAAAATTGAAACGAAGCCCTTCCGAATGACCTATAATGGAGTCTAATACACTAGACAAGAAAGGGAGAAACCGGGCCGACGAAAGAATACCGCCCGTCCGATTTCTTCGTCCGGTTTTATTTTACTTTTTACAGATATTTTGTTTCTAAGTTTCCGGACTTGCCCTTCGCACGATTCTCTCAAAAAATGCTTGTTCCAATCGGAACTGCATGAAAAGTAAAAAAAAAGGTTCTCTTATTTCTAGAGAATTCCTGTTGTATGGATGAAGGAGTTCAATTGGAAATTCTTAAGCCCGGAGATGGGAAGGTGGTTTCTTGTTTGGGAATCTTATCGTTAATATGGATTCCCCATAGTCTCGGTGTCTGAGGATTTAGAGGATCCTATATATAAGCACGATATGATTTCTTCATTATAGATTTCGATATTTTTCGATAAAAAGATGGATAGGATTTCTTACTTCCACTTCCTATAGGACATGAGGGCTTCAAGCCTATGCTAAGAGAGTAAGGTTCCTGTCTCGATCCTCTTTCTTCTTTTGCTTTCCCTGCAAAACTCTTCTCGGAAATTGATTGCTTTAAACTAAACAATAAAGAAATTCTCTTCCCTTAACTTAATAGGGGCAACTCCTACTTAAAAAAAGATCTATTACTTGAAACTTGTTTTACTATTTTTTTGTGGTAGTTGTCTGGACGTGGCCTTTCTTTCATTCCTTAGGTTAGGGAGTGAGAAGGAGGGCTAAGGGGAAAAGGGTGGCCCCTTATGCGCTTTTTTAGGAGGAGAAAACTCGGCTTGGATCAAGGATGGGCTCTTGGTTACAAAAGGGAATCCACTTTTTTTCTTCCAAAACCTTTCGGTATGCCGCTCCGCGAGCAAGGAGTGCCACGCACGAGCGAAGCGAAAACAAAGCAGGGGGAATTATTCGCAGGGAGAAATCCTTTGATTGCGTATTGAATATAGATCCATGTCTTTCTTGTTCCACTAGCTAGGACAAAATTCTCAGATGTCCCTTTCGTTATTACAACCTTCTTTTTTGATGTCAAAGACCAGAAGCTATGCGCTAATTCTCATTGGATCTCGGTTGTTCTTAACAGCGATGGCTATTCATTTAAGCAGTCTACTCATGTAGTTAAGAAGTAACTCTTCAAGCATGGTAAGCAGGCACGTATGGAATGAAGGTAGGTCAATCACTCTTACTTTAACCCCCGTGCCCAGCATTGATCCCGGAGCCGGAAAGAAGGATTGTTTTTCTGTCTAGTTTAGACGGTCTTGTCTATGATGGAGTATAGAAATGTGAGATTTGTTATCTCAAGTTCAGATAGCATCAGTAACCACTTCGCCATTCTCTTAAATAGGGCAGGCTTCTCTGATTGCAACAATCGCTCTATTCCCTTTGCCTATTAGGCGAAAAGAGTAGCTGAAGCTTTAAGAAAGAAAGTGTGCTTACTTCGGGGATGAAGAATCAGTTGAACTCACTCGACTAAGAATCCTAGAAAGTGGTGCCCTTGGTTCAGTCTTTAGAGAAAGTGCTGTTGATTCGGTCCTTTCTTTCAGCAGTTGGCGCGTAATATCCATCCCCATCTGTTATTGTAACTGACTCTCTTCAATAGATGAGCCTTGGTCGTCCTATCCGCAAGAATGGCAAGCGCAGACCGGGAACCTAGGCCAATTGAAAGTCACAGCCGTTTGATAGCCCTTTTCGTAAGATCCCTTATCAATTGTCCTAATAGAGTGATTTACCTGATTAAATGAAGGCGCAGGATTTCCCACCCGTTGTAAAATAAGGGAAGTTTCCGTCCACACCTAGCTAGCATCGAAGAGCATTCATTCCGTATCCTCCATTATCCTACTTTCTTTCCTTTCCGTTTTCGAAACTAAAGAAAGAAGAAAAAAGCTAGCGCTAAGCAAAGGGCGAGGATAAACGCACAGAGAGCTTTCAAGTAAAGATGTCAGATCGAAAGTCTCCGGAATTGGATAAGAGGTGAGGTTCACCTTTCACCCTAGTGGGAAAAGAAGAAGGAGTTTATTCCCTTTGAAGAATAAATGCTTTTAAGCCCCCCTTTGTAAGTGAAGGAAAAAGAGGCTGTCTCAGATCATGGGAGAGTCATCCGTCTAAGGAGAAGAGGCGCCGAGATATTAAACAAAGGTCTTGTCACGAGCTGGGGCAACGCTTTTATCCGCATAGGATCTGGGCTCGAACCAGCGCTTTCCAGATTAAGAATCCGGATTTCCAACCTTTCAATAGTCTTAGTGCGCTTTCGATGTAGAAAATAGCGTATGTAAAGGTAAAGAAAGTAGGTAGTATGTAGGTTTGTATGATATGGGCTTCATTCCTTCAGTTGGAGTTCATGCCTTACCGATGTATATAAAAATTATCGTAGTGTAGTTCTCGTATTATAGTAGTAGGCAACAAAGTAGCTTTAACGTGAACAGCGCTTTGTCCTTTATTTATTTTATTTCTAAAGAGGCGGCAACTGCGCTGAATGATAATAAAGCCAAAAGTCCCATGCATCCTTTCTTTCTTTGGTCAACAACCAAGCACAACTCAATAGAATGAATTCTTCAAGACTCCTACATGAACTTTCTGTCTGGAGGGAATCAATTTTTCTCAATCAATCACTACACTATGTTTCAACAATTTCTCAATGCTATGTCAAGGGCCTTCCACTGGATTCGAAATTGTGGAAAACCTGAGCCTGAGGTCTTGTCTTAAAAGAGAAAGTCTCTCAAGAGTTGAGAGCATCGGACTTGACTTGGAAGAAAATATTGTATCTTCTTTCTGTTTTAGGGGGGGCCACTATTCCTTTAGTCGTTCAAGATCAAGTTCTCGCCCATTGCGATGGGATCGCTGGGATGGAAGGGCCACCAACTCCGCCAGGTATAGAACCGAAGCACCTCTTGAAGCGCCCCAACCCGCCCCAGCGGCGCCCCTACCTCAACCGGTTATTCTATTATCCCGGAATAAGAACCTCCCCTAATCTCGGACGCATTTCTAATAGATATTCTTTATTGCCGCTACGGGCTCCAGAATCTTGGGGGGGCTGACGGGTTGAACCGTCAGGTGTCCATCCATAGTCAATTAAAAATTACAAGTAGAACGGCGTGTGGAAGCTGCGTTGGTAGCGGACGGTTTTTACCCCCTTTCTATTCTTGATAGGTACCGTGACATTCGTTACTATCTCCATTCCCTGCGGGGGGGGCTGATGACGCCACGGACCTATCAGTCCTATGTCATGCAAATAATGGAGCATGGCACCCGGCAAAGCCTTCCCTATCTGCGGGTCATCCAAGCCATCCATCATTCGCATATTCTGTTAGACCGAGTGGATGGTCAATAGTTTTAACCGCAGGGAATCAATGGGCCAGCTCCGAGAATAAATAAAATAAGTGGCTCTTTTTGTTTCTATACGCAATTCACGTTAACATGCGTCTGTAGCCGTTGCAAACAGAGGTAGGAGGAGGACCAAAACCAGACAGAAAATGGAAAAGAAGAGCGACCCCTATTCAAACCGAAAGAAGTACCTCACCTTACGAAGAAGTAGTTGGAGCTGGGCTCCGAACTATGAGAGTTTGCTTTTGTATTATGTTTCTAAGAGAGGTATGATCAAATAAGGGATCAGACCGCTCCCGGTGTTCGAACTAGTCATTAATGGTCGGCTTCATTGGTATCCTTTCGATATGCGTTGCGAACACTTTCATTTTTAGCGTCTCATCTTCTCTAGAGAAGCGAAACTCGAACGGATAGAGCGGATGGTCCAACTACATAACTTTTTCTTTTTCATTACTTCTATGGTCGTGCCTCGTGGCACGGCAGCACCCTTACTATTGAAATGGTTCGTCAGTAGAGATGTTCCCACAGGTGCCCCTTTTTCCAATGGTACTCTAATTCCAATTCTTATCCCTTCATTCCCTCTTTTGGTCTATCTACATTCCAGGAAATTCAGACGCTCCATGGACGGAGCAAAAAGTGGAGTCTTGGTCAGAGCAGGCCGCCTTATTTTACTACCAGACATAATTGGGAGAAGCTCATCCGAAACTAGAGCTGGAAACGCCTCATTTCGTTTCGTTCCCGTTCTTCATTTCCTTCTTCTCGAATCCAAGGGGGACTTCTCATATTTAGAATCTTTCTGCGGTGTGCTCTGTTTACTATTCTTTCGTACTCTCTTCTCTTTACCACGCGATAGGTCAGCAAAGCGTGAGCGGGCGCAGAGAAGGAAACGCCAAAGACTTCGGCCTAACCCTAACGGGAATGAGCAAGAACGAAATGACAAGATGAGGTGCTCCGGGCACCCCCATTTAGAAAGAAGGGTCGAAGGTTTTGGGCCTGTAGCTTTCCCCGTCCCCCCTTCGTCGGGGGGTGCTTGTGTGGGGGGTGTGCCACCTGAACCTGAAATCGGGCTTGAAGCTCTCGCCTTACCAACGAGCCGACAGCTGATGGCTGTTGGTCACGACTACCACCAAAAAGCTCCAATTCAGATGAATATTGCACATTTTGGAGTGTGCATCTGTATGTTGGGTGTTCTTCTGTCGTGCGACCCGGCGGCTTATGTGCGACCTGTGGCCCACGCCTCCTATTTGTTCAGGGCGGGCGGCGTGAACTCTGACTCGATCCGGGTATTCAATCCCGCCGCTGAGATGCTCAGTTGACTCCTTAACCTTGATAGGAAGATGGCTTATTCAATAATTCGTGCATAAGGGTAAGGAACTTTGGATGAACTAATGCGAATGGGTGTAAGCCTCGCTGCTCGGAAACACCCAGTGCTGACCACACTGAGAGACACGAAAGCGCAGGTAACGCCAGTTGGCGAAGTGGCGTTAAGCATCCCTAGCGGTACGAAAAGAGAGGTCGTGATGATATCATCTACGTCCGTACCGCTCCTCGTGGAGTAGATCCCGCATCCAACCAAGTCTTTGACCAGGGAACGGGATAATTCCCACTACCGCTGGAAGGCCAGCCGGGCCGTGAGCGCGGTGGGAACGGGCTTCCCAAAAAGCCAGCCCCGGGCCGGGGTCGGCATAGAATGAAGGGGACGGCCCTAATGTTGTGTTGGCAAAGCCAACTTCTTGGGTTGCGGGCGGAGAAGAGCGGACGTGGGGACTCAGACCGGGGCGCAGCGTAACTAAGAGAGCCATTCCATTTAGGGCGAGACAGAATGGGCGGGCACGAATTGATTTTGGGAAAGCTGGTGTCCGAGCCAATTTGTAAG
Organism: Arachis ipaensis; assembly: GCF_059453495.1. Taxonomy (NCBI): domain Eukaryota; kingdom Viridiplantae; phylum Streptophyta; class Magnoliopsida; order Fabales; family Fabaceae; genus Arachis; species Arachis ipaensis. The sequence continues at coordinate 9,432,561 of NC_142443.1, read as the reverse complement.
ACGACTACAACTTCACTTATTAGATTAGTATTCGCCGCCTATCCCGAAAAAAATGGGATGAAATAGAAAGAACGCGAAGCGCTAGCGCTATAGTATATCAAGGTTTTTTTTGGGGGGGGATTTGCTTCTTCACAAGCTTATCCCCGCCCCGACCGGCAGCTGCTGGGTCCCCCCATCTCTAAATAACTAAACTTCCCCCGGTCTTCGGCCCGAGCTGTATGAGGCAGAAACTCGCCCCACGTACGGTTCGGAGGCCGAGCCCCACCCCAGCTGTAATGGTGCGGCTTAGGTCAACTAACACAAAGAGGATACAGTTCACTCAACGATTGCCTTTGGGTTCCGAACTCCATATGGGGAAGGAGCGTTGTTGTTTCCGAGGTCTCGATCATTTACATGGACCCACTTCTCATTCCATTTGTGGGAATTTTATGATCTATAAACCGTCCCTAACGAACGATCGCCTCATGTTTGAGCATGGTGAATCACTTCGTGCCGACCTGTTGCCAATAAACTTTTCGGCCTCATATGAGAATGGAAAACTTGAGCATTTTCTGCATCGGTGGATGAAGAATCGCGAACATAAGAATTTATGGTTGACCATGTTCCCAGAAAAAAGATACTTTAGAGAAACAACGAGCACGACTGAAGTGGCTATACATACAAATCCATTTACGGATAGATATGCTTCGATTGGAACTGGAAGTTCCAGAACAGGCGGCTGGTATACCACCATAATGAAACTGCCTTTTCTTTTTTTTATTCGGATAGGATTTTGGTTGGCTTCGTCGGGAGGCTCGCGTAGTTTGTTACGTCAGCTCCAAAAGGATAAGTTGCGTTGGAATCGATAAAGTTCCGTGGAATTCATAATTGCATAAAAAAAAAGAAAAGGAGTCTTCAACCCTCTATGAAAAGCTATTAATAAATTTCAAAGGCAAAGGGCCAAGGTGAGAAAGACCAAAGAAATCTGTTTCATAAATATGGTCTCCTCTTGTCATCCCGGAAAGAATATCTGCTCTGCTTGTTCACTCCCGAAACGCCTAAGCCGAATAGAGGGATATGGTGTTTACCTAAATAGAGTGGAACGGCAGCGCAAGCTCACTAGAGACTTACATACCACTAGTAGTTTTTGTTTGTGTATTGAACTTTGTTGATGCTCTCTTCTGTGGAAAGTAATGAAAATGCTTCGGTGGTCAGGCTCTTAATGTTTATATATATATTTTATGGTCCTTCCATTAACCACTCCTTGCTCCCACACCAGAAGCTACTACCCCTTCGGACCTTGTTGCTTAGTCCGTTCGTGTGGTACCTTTGACTCTTTCTGGTGCTGCGCTGCTTAAAACTAGGGTCCGTGAAGGTAAGGATTGCTTTCAATCAAAGGTAATGGACGGTCAGGAGGGTGCTGAACCCCCCTTTCCTTTCATGGTCCGGGTTTGTTTGCTTCTGCCCTTTCGATTGCGGATGCGAGAACAAACATAAGTATCACAGCTCCTTCTCGAGCAGTAAGAGCTCCCTCGTCCTATTCTTTGCCTAATATACCCGCTCTTCAAGAGTTAACTCTTTTGTGCATTGGTGTATTTTTACTATGGATTCAATTCCTTCAATGTGAACAAAATAGGATTGGATTGATGGACAGAATCCTTTCGACATGGTCTTCTCTCTCTTTCCTATTGCTATTGGGATCCCTTTCATATTCATATTCAATAAATAGATTGCCTCTATCCATTTCTCCCTCTCTACTTCAAAGGGCGGGGAGGTAGGATGGAGGGCCCGGCCCGTACTCTAGAGCTAGTTTGACTTAGTGTACAGGACAGTGGTATGTGTGTCAGGGGAAAAAATCCAAAAACTAGAATGTGTTTTCTGCTGCTATCAGGAGTTCGTGACCCAAGGAGCTACTTCTTCGTTGAGCTATGACCTTCTTGCCGCCACACCCGGCTTTCCTAACGGTAAGGCTACCATGGGGCCACCCACCCCATCTCGATGAAAATACACGCCTACCCCGGACCCTGACGTGAACGAAGCTCCAATGAGTCGCTCCTCGCTGGAATCCGTCAATTCATCTACTCACTACCTACGAAATAACTTATCCTCGGCCCCTCCTCATTCTCTACGCCATACCTGTCCAAAACTTGCTAGCCGACACCAGCTACCGCAAAGGGTTCAGTTGGTGGGTTGAAATCTCGTCACTTCTTTTGAAAGTCAAAAACGGAGTTTGGTTGCTCGTTCTAGTGCTGAAGCAGAGTACAGGGCGGACGCGAAGGCCCCAGGCCGGGATTTTCCCCTAAAGAGTAACACACTCGGAGAGGGGGTTTCCTTCCATTCATAAGCCCGAGTATCACGATCCAAAAAAAGTTGCCCGAAGTGACTATAGACAGAGCCATATAGATAGTTTCGTTTTTTTTTTCCGAGACGAGAGAAGTAGCAACCGTGGACCTAGCTCACAGAAGAAGGGGACTAGTTGCGACAGGAAAGAGGGAACATGGTGTTGTGCTTCTTACCTATGATGATTCCGCATTTGCCCGGTCAAGCTTATTACTGGCAGGCGAGACCGATCGATTGAAGTTCATAGCCCCGAAGCGAAGTAAGCCGGAGCTTCGAGGTCATAAGCCCATCCGCGATTCCCTCACTCGCTAGCAACCAAAGCAAATGGGATTCTTCGATTCCCTTCTCTTCCGGTTAGCAACTAACTGGCTCTCGTACTCGGTACTCTATCCTCTTCCCATTGAATTCTATTACATGACCACATTGAATAGGCTAGGAAAGGAATAGAATCTTAGTTAGGAGAACACCCCCTTTCTTTTAGTTTATAATAGCAATGGGAAGTCCACTTTGCTACATAATGCCCTTACCTTAGTCAACCACCAAGACCGAAACCCGCCCTTTCCTAAGCCAATGCTGCCCACGTTCTCTAAAAAATGGCTACCCCCCAAAAAAAGGTAGCACACTAATCTCCGTCACCCTCGTGTCAGGTCTGGCTTAACCTTATTCCCGCCAGTTCCGTCACTCTCTTTTCTTTCAATGGCATCTGCTTTCAAAGCCTTTTTTCCCACCCTGCTTGCAACAGTAGATCCTGTTGATTCGGTTGAAGCAGAACAACCACCAATAGTTGCATCCATTAAAGACCAATCACCGGCTTAAAGGGGATAAAGACCCTTCATTGCTAGCTTCCTTGCCGATTGAGAGAAGGCACCGAAGCCCTACTCGAAGGCCTTGAATGCTAGTCTTACTTTGAGCTATAAGGAAAGGAGAAGATAACGGAGCACTTAGCCTTACTTAATTGGATCCATGTGCGTGCCCAGGATCAAGGGCTATGCCTCTATATAAGAGGATGAGGATCAGACCTAAGAAAGGCAGGCGGCCTAATTCCAATCAAGGAGAAATTCCCCCAGAAAGCATAGAGCCTTAGTTACCCGCGGGTCATAAGCTGGTAATCCGTGAAAGAGCAAGAACTTTCAGGTGAAAGACCCTCACTCGAACTCAGTAGGAACACGCACGAAAGAGGCTTCCCGAGCTGCTGCCCTTACCTTCTTCCTTCCTTGGGAGGGGTCGCTAGCACATTAGAATGCGAGTTCGGATGCGGGATTCTCTAAAATTAGATTTCGTGAGATTAGACGTGGCATTAGCGGTCTATTAGGAATAATATAGGAATAAGTGGTCCTTGCAAGAATGGCTTTTTTTCTATTCGTTGAGGTACTTTTCACTCTTTTGAGGATGTAACAAGTGTCCTTCTTTCCAGTCCGCTAGCAGTCCATGCCTAACAGCCTTCGAAGCCGTATCAGGGCCAATTCCCTTTCTTTGAGATTCAGACTCAGGTGAGAGGGAAGGAATTAGGTTGCAGGGGAGCTCCATTCCCGATCGTCTTTGTAGGAGAAGCCTTTGAGAAATTTTCCTATTACCTGCAGCCCGGGGACAATTCCTTTGTATCGAGGGGCTTTCTTTCCTACTCAGCTTGGGCTGTAAGTTAGCCGGACATACCGCTTACATGCTATTGTAATCGGCAAGCTCCCTACCAACTCCAATTCGGTCTATGTTCAGTTAGTGCTCACCCGACCATTCCTCTCTCGTACTCTCCAAAACAATATTTATTTCGATCTTATCTTAATGGGGCCTTTCTCTTCTGCCCCTTTGATCTCTTGTGCCGTTACCGGTGTGAATTACAATTCCGACGTGCCTCATCTATCAGCTCTGGGAGAACATCCATGAACATTCCTGCGCTGATTCACATCGGTCATTGGCGACTGCTTTCTTAGTATGGCATCTTTGTTCGCTGTCCACTGGCGGTTTCGTATATAAGAAAAAGGCTTTCATTTAGGAGCGCTGTTTTCTGTCTTTTTAGAATATAGGAAGGGGATGAGCTACCTAGACCTTTGTATGTACGGGTCTCGGTAATTGAAGAGAGAAGATAGGAAAAAGACAGAGGAGTACGCGAAACTGCCATTCTATGCTCAACCTTCTGACCACGAACACCAAAGACAGATAAATAGAGGACTTGAACCTGTAATGTGTACTTAAGGGCTAGATAGACAGATGCCCTCCTATCTTCCTTCTTTACTGGACCAAAAGATGGATAGATCTAATACGTGAATAGTTTTGATCACAGGTAGCGAAACCAAGAAAGAAAGGATTCGCGAGTGGTGCCTCTTTCCTCTCTATTTTCTGAGATTTCTTCGCCAATACCTTTTTTTTAGCGCTGCTACCTTTTCCCAGTCCACGCCCAATCAGAGTCGTAAGTGTGCCTGCACATTCCAATTGCAGCCTTCTTTGACGAAATGGATGCTTTAGGGGAAGGAGGGACTTCACTAAAGATGGTCTGTCTGCGCGCCAGGAAGGGAAGGCTTCCGTGCAGGTAGTTAAAGCCTGGGATCCTGTCCCTTGGACGACTTTAGTAATGGGAGAAAGGCAACTGGGCCCTGCAGTGGTAGAACCTGGTGAACCGGGCGTACTACTTCCCCCCTTCCGGTCGAGCGTCTTCAAACCTTCTGTTTTGCTTCTCTTATGATTTTTCTTGTTTGTCATTCGATAGAGTCGTCGCAGCTTGCGAGTTTGAGGGACCGACACCGGACAGGCAGACCTCGAATCGTTGGATCCGGTAAGTAAAAAAAAGGGTAGCCCCGGCTTGGGGCTGGATTGAATCCTTTTTTCCGTTTATCGATGTGATCCTTGTCATCACGCAGTTATGACCTGTTATAGCCTGCAGTCAGTCATGTGCGGGGGTTAAGAGAGAGATCGGAGAATCTTGATGGAGTCTATTCAGATGCCTAAAGTCTTAGAATCGAAGGCTCGGGAAGCATTCTCTCTGTCCCTCCGTATCTGACCCACCACCCTTGCTCTAAGATCTCACTTCGCGGCGAAGCTCGTTCGGTTCGGAGCGCGCTTAAAGAAAGCAAAGACAGAGTAATAGCTTTCCTTAGTTGATGTTAAACCCACTTAAAAAAAACCTAACAATCACTAAAGAGTCACTCTTACCTTTCCTAGAAGAGAAAGCAAAGCAACAGAATGCTATCAGTGATTCAATCGATTCCTAACATCGTCTTTTTCCTTTTTATTTTAAGGAAGCGAAGCTTAACTCCGCTAAATAGGGCTATTCACATAGCGAGAGGGAAAGGAGGGTTCAGCCACTAGACTAAATGCAGTGAGTAGCTTTATGCTCTTGAATATGACTCTCACTGGGCAATAGAAGGAAGTTAGTCTCTAATCCCCACCTAGGACAGTCACCATAGAACTTTACTTCTTAGCAAGGTAGCAGCAAAGGAGGAAGCAAGAACTCTTCTCTCACCCGAAGGCGAGTGAGTGCACTACATTGAGTAGGAATTCGGAATAGAATAAGCTTTGTGTCCTAACCAGATGCCGCGGGGCGAAAAGGGGTGCTTTAGATAAACTAGGCAGGATCACTTGGCTAACTTTCCTACTCTGATAGCATCTCTGAACGGCCTCAAGTAACGAAGGAATGAATCTATTAAGTGGGAAAGAGCCCTCGTAAGGCCTCTCTCATCCCTTGCAGCTAACTAATGGCAGCCCCTTTCTTGCTCCTGTTTACCGTATTATTACTCTTCCACTAGAGGATTGGTTAGACCGATTGGACAGCTTTCAAAGACGGCTCTATTTGACCTGACCTACTTCGAATCCCTGTGGAAGAATAGAATCATAAAAGCGAGGCGATCGGCAGTGAGCAGCAGGAAGAGCAGTCCGTACCACAAGCTGTACGTTCAGCGATTCTGATATCAAGCTGATGACGCAAGAAAGGATAGCTTCTTTACAATGAAGATAGTCCCTTTTGGACCTTAAATAGCTTTTTCATTCTGCCTGGAAGGCATTGGAAGTTGTCTGCGAGTCCTGATAGAAGACCCTGTCCCTGCCAACTCACTTGAGAGTGCTCTGAGCTCCAGCTCCCCTCTCTTTGAACTACCTCTGGAAATAGCAAAAAGAAGAGATGCTTTCACACTTGCTTCCTAACTCCCCAGCTACCTAGCTACCAGACTCCTGCTCCTAACTCATCAGTGAGATCTTCCCTGATCTATAGATTCCTTTCCCGTTGGCTAGTTATTGAGCTATTGAGTTTTCCTTAACAAAAGGAAGCTTCCTTGTGTGCTAAAAAATCTAGAATTAGGATCTACTTTAGACCAACTCGCTGAAACTACAAGCCAAGGAAAGACTACCAGCTGATGAAAGAAGGTCGGAGTCGTGAACAGGAAAAGCGATCCGAGTAATCACGTTGGATGATCACGTCTGTCTTTTTTCCCTTGCAAAGACAAAGACCAGATTTGTCCCACCCGGGGATCTGACCCCCTTGATCCTCCTCTAGGACTCGCGCTTTAATAAGCTCACTCGTGCCATTTGACCTCGTCCTACTCAAGGAAAGGGCTCTTTCTATTCCGCACCGGGAATTCCTATCCAATTCGATTAGTAAACTGATGATTCTAGAGCAAATCCATCTCAAATCCTCCAGAAGTTATGCTCAACAGGAAAGTCATTAAGAAGTGCCACAGCACTCTTGCTATTGATCGGACATTCACAATAGCATTACCTGAATGGAATGGCAGCAGTCTTCTTAGTCCCAATCCCTGCGCATTCAAGAACAAGCCCATCTAGGAAGATAGAATCCCTTGGGTACGAACTAGCATTCGATTCTGTGTACGTGGGAAACTCTTGATCCTTAAAAGAGAAAGAGGGCATTCTCCGCATCAACAATTTGACTTCCTTGCCCTAAAGCTCGCTGGCTTTCCAAAACAGCCTAACAGGATTGGTGAAACTGGATTGGTTGGATGCTTCTTGACGGCTCTCTAGTAAGCTCCAGCTATGGATAGTTCGAGGAAGGTGATTCCCTATCGATCGATACCATTAAAGGGAAAAATCGTGAATAACTAATACGAACAGCGGCAGAATAGGAGCCGAAAGCCAGAGCTGACTTTCACGAATCAAGCCCGGTAAGGTTACCTGCGTTCTTCACGGCTAACTGATGTTAACCTAGGGGCTCTTTCACGTTCGCACTTTCAGGAAAGAATCCCTGCCAGCGCTCTTTGCTTAACCTAACCGGCCAGAAGGTTCCTTTACTGATAGCCGACCAGAGATCTAAGGTTAGTTAGTTCTCTTTTCTCCGTCCTACCGATAAGAGCTAGCTCAAGTAAGCGTAATGGCATAAGAGAGCAGTAAGAGCTTAGTATCATAGCAGCACATACAGAGTGCCAGTTCTTTTGAGTTCCCATAGCATGCTTCTTGTTCTATCGTTGAATTTCCTCGTTTAAAGATCTCGCGCAATCTAGGTTTGAGCTCTGATTTGATCTCGATGCCCGGTGGCAAAGGGAGCGAAGCGACAACCGCGACTATGTTCCTCGTGTGGAAGAAAGAAAATGGAAGTTCTGGACCCTGTACCTTACGGCTTGCGGAAGAGCTGTTCGTTACTATAGATGCATCTGATCTGAGCAGCGGATCATGATGCCGGGGATTTGTTCACAGCGGAAGAAGTTGGGACTACCTCAAATGGATCTGACAACTATGTTTAACACACCCAAATCGATCTTTTTAGCTGCCATATTCGATTCCTGTGTCTCTACTGATTGGAGTGCTCTGCCAAAGAAGTGGTTTGATCCAAAGTCGGCATGCAAAAATCTAAGGCTGTTGAGCTCTTTTTCCGAGGACGATCCCCTAATTGCTAGTCCGAATCAAGGGCCAAAGTCCGATTGGACTGAAGCTGTTCGACTGAAAGGCGGATCTCCTGACTCGACTAAAAAAGAATGGAAGTCGGATTCGCTAACCTTTGGGCCGGAGTCATTCACACCAACTGATGCCAGACTTCTTTAGTCTCATGCTCCTAGAAGGCTTTTAGAGACTCCACCTATTGTGATCCAAAGTGCAGCCTATACGTTCAAGCCCGAGCTAGTCTTCTTACCACCTAGCTACTTCACAGTGTCCTTTCCTTCCTTTTGCGTACTCTTCTGTCTTTTTCCTATCTTCTCTCTTCAATTACCGAGACCCGTACATACAAAGGTCTAGGTAGCTCATCTCCTTCTAAGAAGTCAGATCTCCTTCCTATATTCTAAAAAGAAGAAGAGCCTTTCTTAACTCTGGAATTGTAAGGCATTTAGGAGTGCTGTTTTACTAGAAATATCGTATGAGATATAAACTTTACTTCACCGAAAGGGCAGGTCTTTCTTTTTATTGCTGATCTTATCAAGTACGGGATTTGCTTCTATAAGCCACCGCCCAATAGAGCTTAGCCATGTGTGGATCGAAATGGTCTCGCGAAGCCGGTCACCGGTAGGTCTAAGAACGGATTTCAAGCTTGATAAGCTGCAAACCAAACCAGACAATCCATTCCTTCAGTAGGTGGATCCTGAAATCTTATTTGGGAGCAAGGGAGGTGAAGTGATCCCTAATTCCCTATCACTAGAGAAAATAGGAATCGAATTTCACTAAATGAAGGATCCGAAGGTAAAAGAAAAGTATAAATTACCAAAAAGCCCCGATCTAGCCCTGATCTAAGGTGAAAAGCGAGTCGATCTGGTATCCAATATCAAATGGAAGTCGTATCACCCTTGACATAACAGGGTTTCGGTCCCATTTCTTCTTGCCATAGAGGTCGAAGCTTCTTTTCCTGTTCCCAGGAGTGAACATAGGTGGGCCTTAGCTAGTGGCTTCAACCCGCTCTTCAGCAACTAAGAAAGAATATGATTTGCCTTCCTGCAGACATGGACTTTTACAGTCACTATTGGGTCCCATCCCGGGGCTTCTCAGGGGGATTACGGGCTCTTTGGGAAACAAACTCTTGTTTGTGATCTTCGTATCCTATACCCCCATTTGTGGCTTTCCCGGTTACAAGGATTGCACCTCGTCAAGGCTTTCTTCTCAACATAATGTTTCACCGTCCTCGAGTCGATCTAGCAGGACAAGTAGTTCGAGTCTGCTTTTCTGTTCAAGAGGGAAGAAAGCCAAAGCTCTTTTTCCAGAATCACAGGGGATGCAATAAGAAATGAGAATTCCTGATGTATTTGACCCCGAAGTGCCATTGGCGCATTAGAAGTTTTGACAAAGCCCCAGTCTAAGGCTAAAGGGCGGTCTCCACAGTCTCCAATTTGGTCTCCAATGGAAGTCGTATCATCTCCTTGACATTCTTATTACAGAGGGCCCTCTTTCCTAAATGAAGTGGTTTGAGCCCCATTTCACTAGTTCTGGTAAGGACTCGCACTCCCCAATTCTCATGTCTTAAGCACGATGGATTGGTTCTATTTTTCAATAACTGAAGTACGTAAGAAAGGGACATGATAGCTTCGACGATTCCCTTTTGGATTCATTGATGTCCCTGTTTCAGGAAAGATGCTCGGGTCTGGTCTAGTGTATCGATTCGGCTAAGAAAACCAAGACTCTGCTTTTACTGAGAATCTTTTCGATTAAATGATCAACTTCAACGAGATTTCCACAACGAGATATCATCTCAGTGCCAAAACCGACGATGAGACTTGAAGAAGCATATATCATCGTTCGCAGTAATTTGCCCGGAATTCGATTCTATGACCACCTTTCCAAAAGGAAAGAAAGTCGCAAGAAAAGGTTAGGTTAGGAGGAGCTAGAGCTAACACTAGGGATCAGACCAGATCCTAAAATGGCGTATGAAATGATTATGGTCTATCTAGTACAGTATGATCGATCAAGTCATTCACTTCGCTAGGTCTTTCGATTAGAGCGGGTAGTTGAAATGGCTCTGCTTTCCAGTTTCCTTTGTGCATCTTTCTTTCTTTTCCCATGTCTTTCTTGGTTGGTAAACCCAACTGGCGATTTACAACAAACAATCTATAGTCAAACATAAGTCCTGCGGGCTTGCTTTTAACCATACCTGGTTCAGTCTGTATGGAGGGAATCATTTTTTCTCAATCAAGACCATGTCAGAGATTTTTTCAGTTTTTGTGCTTGGCTTTTGCTTCTGTTTTTACGTAAGCGTAAACACTTGGCACGCTTATAGGATTATCCAGATAAATGAAAGATTACAGAAGCCCATGACATTTAAAATAACTTGGAAAGACGGGTTGGTGATAACCCCGTGGGAACGGCCTATTGGTCCCACCCACGGCCCATCTGACCCTTCTTCGCCTTCGGGTTCTCCTGTTAAGGATGCCCTGGATCTAGCGCAAGATGTTCCCCACAGCCCCCTTGATCAATTTGCCATTAAGTCATTTCTTGATATGAGGGTAGGATACTTGTATATCTCATTCACAAATCCCGCTTTCTTTATGCTGCTAACTCTCGGTTTGGTCTTCCTGCTGTTTCATTTGGTTACTAAAAAGGGCGGAGGAAAGTCAGTACCAAATGCTTGGCAATCCTTGGTAGAGCTTATTTATGATTTCGTGCCGAACCTGGTAAACGAACAAATAGGTGGTCTTTCCGGAAATGTGAAACAAAAGTTTTTCCCTTGCATCTCGGTCACTTTTACTTTTTCGTTATTTTGTAATCTCCAGGGTATGATACCTTATAGCTTCACAGTTACAAGTCATTTTCTCATTACTTTGGGTCTCTCATTTTCCATTTTTATTGGCATTACTCCAGTTATTGCTGATGTCCAGTCATCCACATTGGAATTCCTTGGAAAAGAAGGCTAACTGCTTGTTGGCTGGGAGCTGTATGAGCGGTAAGTCTATTAGCACGATGATTCTTCTTCGCCTTTATTATGTGCTATTCTTCTATCATCTTTCTCGAAAAGCCAACAAAGGGACCCCCAACCATGGGAGGATATAGCGCAGCGCCTTGTTTTGGAAAGTCCAAATAAAGAAGCTGGTGTAGGCGCGACAAGAGCAGACTTCCAACGTCTGCTTGGAGAATTACACAATCCAACAAAAAGCGACGTCTATCTTCGGGTTTTACAAGCTCTCGAGAAGCATCCCCGCTAATGGGGCAACCGTTACTCTTGGACAAATTCGCCAGAACACGAGGGCTACAAAATGTTTTTTTTGCGTCTGTAGCCGTTGCAAACGGAGGTAGGAGGAGGCCCAAAATCAGACAGAAAATGGAAAGAAAAGAAGTCGATCCCCCTAACTTCATCAATGAGGGCTATTATCAGGAATCTGGAATGAGACTAATCCCACTTTCTATTGATTACATACATCACATAGACGTCAAATTCATCTGCTGTGTTGCACTTAAGAGATTCTCATATGATAATAGTAATAATAACAAAAGTAACGGACAAAAATAAAAAGCAAAAAAAGAAAAAATAAATAAAACCTAGTGTTGTTGTAGATTCGTAGTTGCATTTAAAGAACAAGAAGTCTACCAAAAAAAAACACTGAACAAGTGTTCTTTATTAACACTTCCTTTAGTATATATGCGGCACACATCAGTGTACAAACACATAATCGATCATGGCTCCTGAGAACGACAACTATGATGAGGTGAAGATCATAGAAAATTGTCAAGTTGCTCCACCACAAGGCTCTCTTCCCTCAACCACACTTCCCTTCACTTTCTTCGATATTCAATGGTTCCTTTGCCACCCCGTCAAGCGCATCTTCTTCTATGACTTCCCTTACCCTACCAACCACTTCCTTCAAGCATCACTCCCTCCTCTCAAACACTCTCTTTCCCTCACTCTTCAACACTTCTTCCCTTTCGCCTCCAAACTCATCTGGCCTCCACCACCCCACGAACCTTTCATGCGCTATCACCAAGGTACGGATTATCGACTCTTTAGTCTCATTTTTTCTTTAGAGAAATGTTAGAGAGGGCCATATTTTGATCCTTAGTTAGACATTAATATTAAAATATAAGTTAAAATATATTATTAGATTATTAAACCTAATGAATTCATGACTCAAAACAATAATAAAAAATAATTAATTCTGATAATTTTTTATTTTTTTATTATTTTTTAATATTTTTTATATTATTTATTTATGTTTATGCAATATACATAGGTAGCGACTCAGTTACTTTCACGGTTGCGGAGTCCAAAGCTGATTTCAATCTTCTTGTATCTGATTCACCACAAAATGCAAGAGATTGGCACCCTTTTGTTCCTTCTTTGCCTCCACAAGATACCTTAGAGAATGGCACTCGTGTGATCCCTTTAATGGCGATTCAAGTAACCATGATACCGAATTCTGGATTCGCTATTTGTCTCACTTTCAACCACCTTGTTGCGGATGGCAAGTCTCTTCATCATTTCATAAAGTTTTGGGCCACACTTTGCAAGGAGATAGTAACAAAAGGAGGTAATAACTTAGGCTCCTTTCTTGAAGGGTCTAATAGTAATTTAACCCTACCTTCCCATGATAGAAACATGGTTAAAGACCCAAAAGGGCTGAAGCAAGTTTTCTTGGAAGAGCTGAAAAAATCTTATTTTGAGAGCTTGGAATTCCGAGGGCTTGTGAAAGATGTTTCTACCAACAAGGCACGTGGTACGCTCGTGGTGACACGTGACCAAGTTGACAAATTAAAAAAATGGGTGTCGCTTAAATATAGCGACACCTATGGTGATAACTGTGAGTCATTGCAACACATTTCAACCTTTGTTGTCACAAGCTCTTTGGTTTGGGTTAGTATAATGGAATCAGAAGAACAATGCAATAATAATAAGTATGATGAAAATTGCCATTTGGTGTTTCTAGCTGATTGCCGTGGCCATGTTGAATTTTGTGTACCTCAAAATTACTTTGGAAATTGTCTAGACTCTGGGTTTGTGACATTCAAAAGGGGTGACATATTAGGAGAAAATGGGATTGTTAGGGTGGCAAGTGCAATTGAGAGTGAAATTAGAGAGTTGAAAAGAGAAGCATATAGAGATGGTGAAAATGTGATGGAAAGGTATAAGGAATTAGCTACGTCTGGAGAAAGTTTAATCATAGTTGCAGGGTCACCAAGGTTGGGAGTGTATGAAACTGATTTTGGATGGGGGAAGCCTAGGAAATCTGAAGCGGCACATCTTGAATCATCAGGGTCAATTTCTCTTTCTGATAGTAAGAATAAAGAAGGGGCGATTGAAATTGGATTTTCACTTGAATGGCCTCGAATGAATCTATTCATCAACATCTTTGAACAACACATCAAAAGTGTTCATCAAACTTTGTCAATGATGACCAATTTGAATTGAATTAGGCAATATGATAATATATGTAATGAGACCTCTGTTGTTGTTCTGATTAGCTTTTATATATTATGTTAGTAGTTTAATAATTTCAATCTCAATCAGGGTAGGGTACGTTGGTCATGGGCTAGCTCATGGCTATTAGTCTATTACCATGTGGGGTAAGACTTTGGAGATGATATTATGAAATAAAGGGTAAATTACTTTTCCTTCTCTATCTCGAACATTGTTCATAAAACTTTTTATGTGCTTGCATTGATATTCCCATTATATACGTTGGAGTTTAATTTTTATGTATTCACAATAAAAAATATTTTATATCATGTTATTAGTTTTGTACTGACACAGTTATTTAATTATATCTGATTTTTTAAAGGATGATTTTTTTTATACTTAAGACGAAAAATAGAGTAAGAGGAGCATATCACCTCACCGAAAATCATAGGAAAAAAAAAAAATCCCTCCTTGGCTTCAATTTCAATTAACCGGGCGTCTCTCTCGAAGACTTCAAATTACCACGAGTTTCAATTTTATATTAATCAGGATAGGTATATATAAAAATTAATTTATATATTTATGTATAGATATATGTGTTATTTAATTTATTTTTAATAGTTAATTTTAGTATTTAAATAGTATTTTTATTTTAAAGTTAACTATTAATTTAGTACTCAAAAAAATCATGATAAAAAAATTTCTAAAAAATATTATCAATAGAATACTTTTTGAATGATGTAAAAATATAATAAAAATAATTAATAAATATTATTTTTTTATAAATGATAAAAAAATATTCGTATTTAATAAATAATTTATGTATTTATTTTGAATTTTTGTAATAATATTTAAATAAATATTTAAAAATAAAAAAATTAGAATAAAATTTAATCTTAATTTTTTTTAAAAGAAATTTGGTGATCTACAATTATTTTTTTTTTAAATTTACTTAATATAAAATATTAAATTAAAAAAATATTTTATTTTTTAATAATATTTATAAAAAATTATATCAAAATATAATTTTTAAAATTTTTTAAAATATATATTTAAAATTCCAAGCCAGCTTTATCATAAAAAGGTTTTTGACTAGCCAAGATTTGATTCAGATTTTCAGAACTTTGAGTGAACTTGGCTAAGTCTTCTTTAAGTCTTTTGACCTCTTTAAGCAACTCTTCATTTCTTTTAAAACAATCTACATATGCAACAACTGAATGGTCACTTTCACAGCTCCTAAGTTGGGCTTTTAACTGCTTATTTTCTTCAACAATATCACAAGCAGTTTCGGCCTCCCTTAGCTTTTCTTTGAAAAATCCATTTTCTGCTTTAAGAATGATGATTTGTTGTTCAAGTTCTTAATTATCCAGCAAAAAGTATCTTATTTTTTCAAAAAGATGATCTATCATAAGATAAAGAGATTCAGTGTTAGGGTTAGGAATGATTACCTGTTCAATGTGGTCAGCCATAAGACATGGTTGAGACATGGTTTCCGTTTCTTCATCGTCTTCTGAATCATTTTCCAAATCTTTCCATGATGCCATCAGTCCCTTTTTCTTTCCTTTTTTCGACTTTTCTTCCTTCTTTAACTTAGGGGCAGTTGGACTTGAAGTGCCACATTTCTTTACAGTTGTAGCAAGTCACCTTGCTGAGATCTTTCATTGGTTTTCTTGAACTGCCTCCTTTGCCTTTCTCCTTGAGCTTCACCATTTTCCTGAATTTTTTGGCAAACAACACAAATTCATTTTCAGAATCACTGGATTCATCATCCAGGGGGTTAGTCACAGATGTAAAAGCAATTCCTTTCTTTTTTGAATCTTTTTTCAAATAAGTATTTTCAAAAGCAAGAAGATTTCCTCTCAAATCATCATATGTCATAGAATCAAGACCACTACTCTCAAAAATTATTAATGCTTTTATTTTTCACTCTTTTGTGAGACATCTTAACACTCTTCTCACTAGCACAGATTCAGGATACTTGATTCCCATAGCATCCAAGCCGACAATGATGGTGTTGAAACGCTCAAACAGTTCATCAATAGATTCTCCTTCCTTCATTGCAAACATTTCATACTCTCTGTTCAACATGTCTATCCTGGTCTTCTTTATAATGGTGGTTCCGTCATGAGTCACTAGAAGTTTGTCCCAGATTTCCTTTGCCGTTGTGCATCGTGATATCCGTCGGTATTCCTCGAAACTGATAGCACAGTTGAATAAGTTGATAGCCTTGGCGTTGAGCTCCATCCTCTTTCTGTCTTCTTCGGTCCAGCTTGCTTCTGGCTTAGGAGTGACAACTCCTTCGGCACTTGTGACAATTGGATATTGAGGACCTTTTAGGATAATCTTCCAAAGTCGGTAGTCCACTGCTTGCACAAAGATCTTCATTCTTTCCTTCCAATAGGTGTAATTTTTCCCATTGAAAAGAGGAGGTCTGTTGCTTGATTGTCCTTCAGTCAGGTTGTAGGTCACCAGATTTGAGCCACTATTTTCTGCCATCTGGATCTTTTCTCCAAGTTGCAAAGCTTGATCTCTTTGAGACCAAGCTCTGATACCAATTGATGGTTATCAGTAGCTAAGAGAAGGGGGGTTGAATCTTAGCCCCCTTTTTGCTTTACAATACTTGCTGGCCTTTGAAATCACTTCTGAAAACTTTTTGTCTTTTTATCTCGTAACTAGTCACGAGACTTTTTCTTTTGTCTCGTCCCCAGCCACGAGACTTTTCTTTTTGTCTCGTTAGTCAGCACGAGATATTTTCAGTTTTATCTCCTGGACAGCAGAAACAGAAATGGAGTAGAAGAGAGAGAGAGAGAGAGAGAGAGAGTTACACCAAGATATATCTTGGTTCAGCTGCTAAGTGTAAGGCAGCCTACATCCAGTCTCCATCACAACAATGATGGAATTTTACTATAATCATTCTTGATTACAAACACCAATTCTCCCTAGGAACTACCCTTCCTATCTGGGACAAGTCCAGAATCTAAACTCAAACTGAACTTGACTTGGTCACTGCCAAGCTTTCAACTGTAAAGTGCTGACCCAACTTACAAGGAGATTTCCACAGAATCATGAAACACAACACAGATGTACAAAGGAACACTAAGTACATCTATGACTTTTTCTTTTAATTTTGCACTCTCTGCCTTTTTCCGCTCTATGGCTTTTTCATTACAAACCTCACTGTTTGCCTTTTTCCATGAGACTCAAGACATGACAAAATTAAACAGAAAAATACAAAATGAAGAACATTGAAGGAGAAGAAATCTGTTAGCTTGGGAAGCTATAGGAACTCTGTGCTCACTCTTTTCTTTTCCTTGAATCAACCCTAACTGTTCACCCTTACTTATAGGGAGAAGCCTCCAAGGTTGAAACCAAACAAACCAAACCAATCTTCTTATTCTTCAACTTGAATCGGTTCGGCCAGAGAGAGAAGAGATAACACATGCAAAGCCCAACATGCAATTACCTCTAGTCCTTCCTTGGTCATCACTCTTCATCAATCCGAGCCCTTCATCCTTGACTTGCTCTCCAAGATGAACTTCTGACCCTTAATGTTTCATGATGATAATATTTTCATCTGCTCTAATCTCTGCCTCTTCCATCACGTAGCCACTCTAGCTACCTTCTGTGGTGGTTGAGCAGAATCAGAGATAAACCATCCTCTCCAAGATCTTCTTCTCTGACCGAAATCTTTACTTCTATTTTTGGTATGGAGGAGCCAAAATCTCTTCACAAAATCTTACCACAAGTGAAAGAGGATCTTAGCCACGGCATACTTTATGTTTTCTTTTTCTTGCCATCATTGTGATGGTCTTTAGACGTGCATCTCCTTTTCTTTGGTGAAAGGCTTTAGCTTCCATGGTTTGCTGTGTAATGACCGAATAGAGAAGAAGAAAGTGAGAGAGAGAAAAGAAAAGCAATCAATTGATATTGACAAATTAATTAAGAAAATGATTTGCTTTTACTTCCCTTTACTTTAGGTAGCGTGCCTCATTAAGACAAGACATCAAATCGATGACAGTTTTTCTCTTATAGTTCCCATGCATTTATTAATTTCACTTCAATAAAATTTAAATTCCACTACATGGTGAAGCATGAGATCCGTTGGAGACATAAAGTAATAAAGACACTTGCTTTCCTTCCCGATTGATTTTAGATCATGCATGTGAGACTATTTGGACTTAAGGTAATGTTTGAATTCTGGCCCAAATAATCACAAATTGCTTCAGCCACATGATATAGGAAACTTGCAACAAGGCTGAATGTTTATAAGTATATTGGGCTTGCAATAGTGATTCGGACTGGCCTAAGTGAACATAACAATCAATTCAGCCATATGGATCAAGGAATTTTGTATTAATGCTAAATGTCATTTTAATATGGGCTGGTAACGAATTTCTTAAATTTTTGGCCCATTAAAGAACTGCATTGCAAAAATTATTTTGATCAATATTAAAACCAAAATAATAATCTTGTAATTGATTTATTAATAATGTTTGATCATCACTAAATTAAAATATAGAGTTTTCCAAATTCATTATTATTTATTATTAATATCTTTTAAAATTATTTTTGTCAAAAATAAATTTTTGAATATGATTTTAATAATTTAATCTTTGTTTTATATTTATACAAGTCCAAAAATTTGTCAGAAACAAAAAAAGAAGATTTTCTCTAATGCAAAATACAAACGCTTTGTCGGTCGAGAACACAAGTATATTCCTCCTTAGCTTCCTCTGCCACACGTCACATCCACTTCGTACAGTGACTCGTCTCTTTCGTCAAGTCTTAGGGCAGAAAATTATTCTTCGGGAACCCTATCTTCAGGCACAACACTTTCACCCTCCTTGACCAGCTTTTTGCGCATCTACCCTTCCATTAGATGTTGCAGTGGTTGAATTCAGGGAGAAAATAAAGAGGGGAGGGGGTTGAAGTTTCGAGAGGATGTTGAGGTGATTTGTTGTTTGAAGAGGTTGGAACAGTGCAAAGAGAAGGTGAATGTGGTGGTAAGAGTGGAAGAAGAGAGGTTGTAGAATTCGGTGGCAGAGTGGGGTTAAAGCTGTGATTAGAAATTTAGAGATAGGTTAGATTAAGAAATGATAGTTTAAAAATTTTAAGTCATTTTTTTAGTGTTTAAGTAATAGGGTCAATTAGAATTTATCTTTTGTAAATAATGTTAGTTTTGTTTTTTGAACAAATTTATCAGTGTTTTTAATATTTATGGATATAAATAGTAGTTAATTTCATTTCGAAAAATATTTTTATATAATTTATTAATGAGAATATGTGATATTTATCAAAATTTTGTTTTTAATAAAAAATAGGGTAAAGTATACTTTTTGTCTCTGAAGTTTTCGAAAAATTTTAAAAATACCCTTAAGTTTTAATTTGTTTCAATTTTATCCTTGATGTTTTAAATATGCTTCAATTATATCCTTTTTGTTAATTTTTTGATAGTCAACCAATAGTCAACTTTTGTTTCCAATTTTAACCCCTAATCCTATTAGTGTTTGGCAGTTGGCACACTGCCTAATCCATCCTCTCCCTTTCTTCCCAATTTCATTTCATTCCAACAGACTAATACCTCCACTTTTCTTCCCAACCATTGCTCATCCTCTCATCCATCTCTCTCGCTGTAACCACCGACGCCACCAGCAACCACCACCACCAACCTCCATCTTCGTCTCCAACATCATTCATCCATTTCCCTCACCACTCATCCATCTCCGATCCATTTTTATGATCATAAAGCAGCAAAAGACAGGGTCCGAATACCGATCACTCACACGTTTCTCTTCTCCCAATCCCACACACTCAAGTCTCACATAGCATCCACCATTCATGGCGCCTCAAGCTCATGTTCCACCATCCACGATTAACTGTTCCTGGAGCTCCGTCGCTCACGATTCACCACGCCCAGAGCTCAGCCGTCCGCGTTTCACCGTGCCTCGAGGTCCGCCGTTATGTGCACTATGACTTCCCTTTCCGACAGCCTCAACTCTCCCTCTCCCTCTGCCCATGTCCAGATCTTGAACATTAACTGGTTTCAGAAACAACCCAATGGAAATGACGAGGTTTAATTTCTTGTTCAGATCTATAATTAGGGTTTAATTGCCCAAATAGTTTTGTTATTAATTTGGCAGTGGTGGTTGGTAGTGGTGCTGGTGGTTGCAGCGAGAGAGATGGATGAGAGGATGAGCGATGGTTGGAAAAAAAAGTGGAGGTGTTGGTTTGTTAGAATGGAATGAGATTGGAAAGAAAGGGAGAGGATGGATTAGGCAATGTGCCAACTGCCAAACACTGTTAGAATTAGGGGTTAAAATTGGAAACAAAAAGTTGACTATTGGTTGATTGTCAAAAAATTAACAAAAAGGATATAATTGAAGTATATTTAAAACATCAAGGATAAAATTGAAACAAATTAAAACTTAAGGGTATTTTTAAAACTTTTCGAAAATTTCAAGGACAAAAAGTATATTTTACCTTAAAAAATATTATTATATTAAAATAAATTTTACTAAAAGTGATATGTTTAATTTAAAGACATTATTAATATAATTTTTATTTATAACAAAATTTATTGAAAATAAATGTTAATCTTCTCTTCAGTATTGATATTTTATTTCAATTTGATACTTAATATTTGATTTCAAACACATTTTCATTATGCTGTAATTATATTCTGGATATGGACAACATATGAAGTGACAATGATGGGATTAATATTCAAATTTGTTTATGAGAAATCACTCATTTTTTTAAATTAATTCTCAAATGATTTTTTTAGTTATATTAGTCCTTGAAAGATAAAATATAAGTCAAATTAGTCCTTTCGTCAGTTGGATGATGACGTGTCACGCTACGTGGCGGGTCAGTGACACATGGCACGCCACGTGTAGGGCTGACAATGGGTAGGGTAGGATAGGTTTGGGCTCTACCCTAACCCTACCCGCAAGTTGAAAACTTTCTTCGAACTCTACCATATCCTACCCGCGGGTTGAGAATCTCGCAACCCTAACTCTACCCGCACCCTAAAGTTCTAAACCCTACCCTACCCGACCCTACATACCCGCAGAAAAATAAAAAAATTTTAAGCAAATATAAAATTCAACCATTTCAAATTTTATACATATTAATAAAATAAAAAATAAAAAACTAAGTTCAAATTAAAATTAAAAACAATAAAATCTTTAAAAAAATTCAACATAAAATTACAAATAATATGATCATCAACTAATTTAGTGGTTATTTCAAGTTTTTATAAGAGGAAGATTGTGAGTTCAACACTCACTTTCTTCACTACATACATAACTTATATATATATATATATATTAGGAGTGCGGGTAGAGTAGGGTATAGTATACCCTACACGTGGCAAGTCAGTGGCACGTGGCACTGGACATGTAAAAAAGTTTTTTATAATCAAAATAGTTCTTAAAAGTCTAAACGTAAGTCATTTTCATCCCTAAAATTTTAAAAATTAATCAAACTAGTCCTTATATAATATTTTTTTCTTTATAATATTAAATTTGAAATATTTTTTGATACTACTAATTTTAATAGAGATGTAATTGACAAACAAAATATTAGTAATTGTATCTTTTCTTTAAAAATTTTTTTTAAAATTTCTCTTATTCTTTTCTATTCTAAAACATTTTTCTTACATTATTACATTTTGTTGGACTATATATATATATATATACTCAAAATTGAAATGTATGTATTTATTAACCTAAACAAAGTTATACCACTACATCTTTTTTTTATTATGGTATTACCTACATATAGGAGTAATGGTAGTGATACTTAGAGTCAAAATTCAAGAAGATCCACAAATTTTGCTTTAATTCCAAACTTTACAAAATATTAAAAATTTGTTGCTTAATTATTATTATTATTATTATTATATATGCTAAACGAATTGCTTCTTAAGCGTAATACGTGCAAAGATCATAATAAATTTTTGTGTGTTTCATATGTTTGAATAGATTATATAATTTTTTTTTTAATTTCACAAATCAATGAGATAAAATGAAATAGGAAACATTATACCTATGCATAACACAGGCTACTCTGTGCTAGTACATTATATAAATAGATATGCTTCGTATTAAAATAAAATTTCTTGTGTTTTAAACAAACTATTTAAAAACTTATATTAGAATATTAAGATTCAAAAAGTGATTCCACAAATCAGTTTTTTAATTATTGAGTTTTACTATATAAATTAAATAATAATAAAATTATAATTTTAAAAATTTATAAGATTTAAAATTTAAAATAATTACTATATTATTTAGTAAAATTTAAAATATTAAATTTTTAAATATATAATCAACAATAATTTGATAACTCATTTAAATATAAAAAATTTACATAAAAAAATTATAATTTAAAATGTAAAATTTTAAAATACAAATGACAAAATAACTTTATAAAAATTTAATTATTTTTATTATTTTATGTAAAGAGAATTTTGTTTATTAAGATTTAAAAAATAATATTAAAATTAGTAGTATCAAAAAATATTTTAAATTTAATATTATAAAAAAATTATATAAAGACTAGTTTGATTAATTTTTATGATTAAGTACTGTTTTTGTCCCTAAGGTCTGGGGTGAAAATCAAATTCGTCTCTGACCTTTTTTTGTTATTAAAATCATCCTCAACGTTACAAAATGTTAGAAAATCATCTTTTTGTTCATAAATAATATCTTTTGAACAATTTTACCCTTAAACAAAAATAAAAAAATATTAAAAATAAAATAAACCACCCCACCTAAAACGAACAAAAAAACAACAAAAGTACTCGAAGTGCACCCTCATGAGCAATTCCTTCAAGGTCTTCAACTACTCTACCGATCTTGATAAGAATGTCTTCGCCTACAATGCTGTCATTGCTGAATTTGTTGGGAATGGAATTTCCTTTGATGGCTTCTTGGTTTACAAGTAAATGCGCCATCTGGGTGTCACTCCGGATAAGTACACATTCTCGTGTGTGATCAGAGCCTGTGTGGAGGATTTGGAGGTTAAGAAGATTCATGGATTGTTGTTTAAGTTTGGATTCGAGTTGGATGTGCTTGTGGGGAGTGCTCTGGTTAATACTTATATGAAATTTGGGTTGGTGATGGATGCACATGAGGTGTTTGAGGAATTACCTGTTAGAGATTTGGTACTTTGGAACTCAATGCTCAATGGGTATGTATTTGGCGGTGACTTCGAATATGTTCCCAAATATGTTGTATTGGATGAACCTACCGCTGTGGCTCAACGTCGCCGGAATATTCTCCACACCCGTTGGCGCTGCCGGCTGTTGGTGCTGCTATTGATGGTCTAATTCCATGTGACAAAAGAATGTTAAACAGTAGAGTGAGGAGGTTAAGGGAGAAAGATGATGATGAAGGATATTTGAGTTGCTGTTAGCATTGTTGGTGTTGTTTGGATGAAGGGATGGTGTTGTAATGGGTTCAGATTAAAGAGTGGTGTGGTAGTGGTAATGATTAATGATGCAGGGGATTAGTGGTGAGGATGGGAAGTATTTTTTTTTTATTTAAGGGCAAAATTGTCCCAAAAATGTTATTTATGGACAAAATGATGATTTTATAATGTCTTGTAATGTTGAGGATGATTTTAATAACAAAAAAAGGTTGGTGACGAATTTGATTTTCACCCCAAACCTTAGGGACGAAAACAGTACTTAACCCTAATTTTTATAATTGAGTAAAGTATCGTTTTTGTCCCCAACGTTTTGGGTAAATCCTATTTGTGTCTCTAACATTTAAATCGTCCTATTTGTATCCCTAACGTTTGTAAAAGTGATTCAATGTTATCCTATCGTCAATTACACATCATGAACGCTTTAGTTTGAGTTTTAAAAATCTCTTCTTGAAGTTAGAATAAAAATGTCTGGAATAGAATCGATGATCTACTCCGAAAAATAGCTCATCAAATGTTGAAACTAATTCCTACAATATTTATATAATTTACTTTTCTAGGGACATAATTGAATCTAAACATAAATAGTGGGTATAATATTAAAATCGAACACATCCAAGTGAGACCTAATTGAGAATGAATACATCCAAGTGAGAATAATTGAAAAATATAATCTGATTTGTTAGTATAATTGATAGTAGGATAACATTGAATCACTTTTATAAACGTTAAGGATACAAATAGGACGATTTAAATGTTAGGGACACAAATAGAACTTACCCCAAATGTTGGGGACAAAAACGATACTTTACTCTTTTAAAATTTTAGAGATGAAAATGACTTACGTCTGGACTTTCAAGAATTATTTTGATTATAAAAAACTTTTTTACATGTCAAGTGACACGTGGCATTACTGACCTGCCACTGACCCGCCACGTGGCGTGACACGTCATCATCCAACTAACGGAAGGACTAATTTGACTTACATTTTATCTTTCAGGGACTAATATAATTAAAAAAATTATTTAAAGACTAATTTAAAGAATAAATGATCTTTCAAGAACGAATTTAAGTATTAACCCAAAAATCATTTTACGCCTAACATATCATTGAGCATAAGCTTAAAGTTGTCTTGCATAAGTATTTGTCATGTTAGCATTTTTTTTGATGATGTTAATCCTAATAAGAGTGTAAGTAAACCATATGTAAAATGTTAGAAATAAAATTAATACAAATTAAACATTAATAAAATTTTATGGTTAAAGGTTATTGCTCTTATATGTTGATTAAAAAATAAAAAATTATTAGTAATTGATAATTTTTAGTCAATAAAATAGCCAACAATTCATAATAAAATAAAATATTTAAAATTAGAAATGTGGAGTTTGGCTAAAAAATTACTAGGAGTAAAATTAATTCAAGTTAACTAGTTAAAAACAGGTTCATTACAAAACAAAAAATAAATAGTCATCCATTATCTTAATTTTTGAATTTTAAAATTAAAAATAAAAAATTGCCTTAATTGACTTATATTGTAGTTAATCCCGTATTAGAATTTAATGTTTAAAATATTAAATTTAGAATTGGAAAAGTCTAGGGGACCAGCAATTTTATTGCATCTTGGCCAGCATGTAACCAGCAGAAAAAGGTGAGCCATTAGATGAAATCTTACACCAATCTCACACCATCAAATCATCATTGATGGCTAGTTGATGGCTACCAATCACAAATGTTGCTGGCCCCTAGCATTGCTCTTTAGAATTTAGTGTAATCAGTAATAAGTGGCTGGCAAGAGCAAAAGATGATTGTTGGAGGATTGTCAACGACTGCAATGGTAGCTAGACTAATAGTAAAAGTAAAAGTAGGTGGTTTGTAATAATAAGTGAAATTAAAGTGTGTTGAGAAAAAAAAAACAGATAAAAATGATTAAAAAAGTAATTTCAAAAAAATTGGGATTGAACATTGGAATTTTTTAGATTATTGGCTAATGTTGGTTAACTTTTTATTGGTTATCTATAATAGTTGTTAAAATTTAAAATTGATTTAAGAAGACTTTCTAAGGTAAGTAACCAACTAAAACTTAGACAACAGTAGTCAACAATCCAAAAAAAATTCGGATTTGGATTCTTTAAATTTTGAATTTTATTTTAGAGAAAAAGATATAATCTCTCACCATTTATTTTATAGGTGAGACCAAAAGAAAATATGAGAGAAAAATTATTTAAAGATAAGAGATCACACTTTACCCTCTAAAGTAAAAATTCAAAATTTAGAGGATCCAAATTCAAAAAATCCAATACCTATTTATATTTTTTAAAATTATTTTTAACTTTTTTTACTTTTATTCTTCTCTCAACAACATAATTTCACATATCACCAGGGACGGTTCCAAGTGTAATGGTGTGGGGCAAGCACCCCTGCTACAATTTGAAATTTTTTTTAGTAGTATATGATAATAATATTTATTTGCTCCTATTAGATTATTAAATTTGACCCCACAATAATTTTTTACTCAATTTTTGGTACTTAATTGTCAATTTAAAAATTTTATATTAGATATTCGTTAGAATGATCAATTCTCAAATTTAAACGAAATTAGTGTTCTTTTTTAAAAATTAACTCAAAAGAATATTATTTATCTTCTTTTCAAATTAGCTTTAATTTTTGCGTAACAACTATATTAATTGAAAGAATTTTTTTAACTATCAATATCAATAAGAGTCGGCTTCTAATTGTGTTGGGAAGTGAATTTTCAAATAATTGTTTAGTAATATATATGGAAAGAGAGAAATTTTGATGGTAGTGTTAAGAGAAAAATTATTTAATTTTTTAAAAATATAAAACCTAAAAGAATAGAATTTTAAATTATATATTATTATTTAAATTATTATTTTAGTATTTTAATTTGTATATTAGATATTTTAAAGCCTAATCATATTTTACAATAACAAAATATAATCATAACAATAATCATGTTATATGTACATAAAAAATAATTATCTGTATAAAATATATATTAAAATATAAAATATATATTAAAAATAAGTTAAACAATACATGTATTTATATACAGATATATAATGATTAATAGATAATTTAATATTTAATTTTTTATATAAACATATTATTTTTATTATAAAATTTATTATCATATTATATAAATTTTGCCCTCACTATCAAAATTTTCTGGATCATCACTGCATATCATTGTACCACCACAAGCCACTAGTCATCGTTGCTGCAGTCAACTGCCAGCAATTTTTCTAAAAACTATCGTTGGCTAGTCACTACTGATCATCTTAAATTTTAAATATTAAATTTTAAATTTAAAAATTTAAATTTTATAACTATAAATTATAAATAGTGAATTTTAAATTTTAATCTTAAATTTTAAATTTTTTATTTAAATTTTTTATATTTTTATTATTTTTGAATTTTTTTAATTATAAATTATTGACTATGTTGTTGATTGAAATTATTGGTGTTTTATACTTTTTCTGGCACTAAAAAAAAAAAGGGACCTTAGCGTTAATTCAAAAAGGATTATATTATAAATTTATAATATGAAGAATGTTAGAGGGTTATCAAAATTTAATTATCAATATTTAAAAATACAAAATCAAATATATTATATTAGATTATTAGACTAAAAAAATTTATTTAATAATTAAGTAATAATAAAAAATAATAAATTTTAATAATTTTTAATATTTTTATTTAATAATTTATTATTGTTTTTTCTATTTCTGTCAATTTTATTTAAATAAAAAATATTATATACATATTAAAAATTAACTATTAAATTAATTATTATATTTATGTATAAATATATATTATATAATTTGTTTTTAGTTTATATTTTATATTTTAATATATAAATAATTAATATAACAACTAATTTTGTATATATATATATATATATATATATATATATTTCAATTGGATCATTATTATATGATCCCTTAATAATACTTAATAACTTAGCTTTATTTATTTATTTATTTTTGAAATCACATGATCCTGATCTATCTACTCCACTATCGTCGCCAACTCACAAATCACCATGGCAATTTTATAGGTTTCAGGTCAAAACTCCACTTAGATTGATCTTAATCAAGTTATTGCACCTAGTGCATCTGAGCTGTATTATTTGTTTATTGTTTGTCTCAATTTTCGACAATAAATACATGTACGGGTGAATGCGGATCGAATTAGATATGGCTAAAATTTTAATTTGATCCGTATTAAAATCATTAGATCGGATCGGATCTAATATTCACAACTTTTAAGTTTAGATTTGATTCGATCCGTATATTTATGGATCGGATATCGGATATCGGATATATATCTGCAAAACACAAAAATATTTTTAAAAATTTATTTTTATTAAAAAAATTTTAATAAAATTATTTTTTTATTTTTTAAATATGTTTACTCTTACAATAATATTAAATATACTTTTCTTAAATTATAAATTAAAATAATACAAACATATATGATAATTATTAGTTGAAATAAAGCTTAAAAAGAACATTTACTTATTTATTTCTTAATTTTTGCGAATACGCAAATATGAGATCGGATATGCAGATATCTACACAAAATTCGCAATCCGATCTTATTAATGTGTAGATTGGATCCAATAATCTGATCCGATAACTTTGCGGATCGGAATCATATCTGCAATTTTAGGGCTTCATAATTTCACAAATGAGGGTATTTGTCAAAGGAAAACATTTGATAGACAAGAGATGATGGTGTCGAAGTACTATACGTCAACACTAGTAGGCAGCAAATAAAGTATCAAATCTTTCTATTTAATAAACTTTTATGTGTTTTTTGTTACTGTTCTATTTTAATGTGTTATTTCATCTTTGTCTTTAGATGGGATTGTGGAATATATGGGATGAAATGGTTAGAGATAATTGAACCGAAAAAAAAATATTTATGAAAGAATTAAAAACATGTAACTATCTTTAAAAATAGATAACTCTCTATTACTAAATTAGTAAAATTTAATAAAGATAGAAATTTCTTTAAATTGTAGGAACAAGTTGATCATTTCAGCGAATATGCTCCACTCATTTTATTTGACGAAATAAATCAACTCAGAGATAGATCTATTCAAGAATCTGAAGTCATCACACTATCCAAGCCATATGTTGCATTATTAAGTCCTTACTGTATATTAAAATCAGGAGATATTAATAGTAAATAGTTTGAACATTGTAAATTGTAAAGAATTTTTATAATAGTTGTGTACTGAATTGTCTGTGCAATACATATATAGTTCAAACAAACACATAGTTTATATCTTTGTAAATATTCAATTCAATCTTTTCATAAATTTTCTTTTTAAAATTAAATTTCTAAAAATCTGTCTATACTGTAATAAAATATTGTTAATCTGAATGAATCCATATTCAAAAAATACATGAAAAAAATAAATTCTATAATACACCAAAATTCTTTTCAAATACACCGAAAACTATTCAAATAAATATTGAAATCATTAAAAAAACCAATTTCATCAGGAAATACAAAAATTCTGTAAGTTGAATTTTTATGATGTTTAAGTATTGAATTGTTTGTGTACTATATATTTAAAACAAATAAATTCCATTAAATAATTGAATAAACTAATTTAAAAACAAATAAATACCATCATGTTATGTTTTTCTATGCTTTTTCACCTTTAATTTTTACTAATCATGCTTAATTATTGAAAATTTTTGTGCTTAAATCATAAATTACTTTCAATTCTTTGATTTGGTTTGAATTTGTAGAAATTGGCGTAAAAGAAAGTAAAAAGCATAAATTAAAACAATCATGAAAGAAGAAAGGAGTTTAAAGGAGGAGCAGAGAAGAAGAAGAGGCCATAGCGTTAGTGGCCAAAGTTAGCCCACTAATGCTATGGTTAACGGTGCCAAAGAAGGAGGAAGCAACGTTGGTGGCCCAAGTTGGCTCACCAACGTTGCCCATCAACGTTGGCTCAAGGAAAGAGGAAGAAACGTTGGTGGCCCAAGTTGGCTCACCAATGTTACCCATCAACGTTGGCTCAAGGAGAAGGGAAGCAACGTTAGTGGCCAAAGTTGGCTCACTAACGTTGCCCACTAACACTGCCAAGGTGACAAGCAACATTGGTGGCCCAAAGTTGGCCTACCAACGTTGCTACACAAAGAAGGGTGCCAATGCTAGTGTGCTAATGTTACCCAAAGTTAGCCCACTAACGTTGCTCCTGGCAGCCTGACTGTGTCTTCTTCAAATAAGAATAACTTAAACTACAAAATTTCAAATGAGATAATTTCAATGGCAGTGAAAAGTAGGAATCTAGAGCTTTCCAAGCATATATGGCACTACATGGTGGACACTAAATTTGAGAGAAAAAATTTGCCCCGAAAGTGCAAAGATAAACATAGTATCAACGTGTAGTAAGGCCAGTTGACTTGTTCACCTTCCATGGAATATAACTTGAGCTATAGAGTTTCAAATGATGCTCTTCTAATGGCATTGGAAAGTAGACATTCAGAGCTTTCCAACAATATATAATAGTATGGGGTGGACATTAAATTTGAGCTTCAGAACCTGGCGTTGTTAACACCGTTAACGCTGACGTTAGTGGCAGCGTTAACACACTAACGCCAGCAATAATGCCAGCGACCTTGTCCCCTTCAAAGGAGTATAACATGAGCTACAAAGATCGGATTGAGGTGCTTCCAGTTGCATAAGCTGACATTCAGAGCTTTTCAATGATATATAATAGTTTATAGTGGGCATGAAATTGGGGAACAAACAATAGACATCTTTAAGCCCCAAAAACACCAAGACCAAGTCAATCCGAAACCTCAATTTGGATCAAATATTTCACTCCAAACTTCAAGCAAGCAAGCCCACAATTGTCAACCAATCAAGAACACAAGAAGTATCTAGAATAGTTTATTTTTATTTCATTGTAATTTGCTTTTAATTTCATTTAAGTTTGTAATTTAGGGGAGCCTATATAAAGGCTTTAGTTTCATAGAATGAGGGAGGGGGAACTCATGACTGGGAACACCATCTTGGGAGGGGTCTCTGGACCCTCCCCTAATACACTCTTCTCCCTTTTCTCTTCTTTTTTTTTGTAATAGTTTAGTTTTCAATTTTTAATTTTTATTTATAAATCTTAAATTTTCATTTTAATTCTGAATCCTTAATCCTCATCTTTATTTTTATGCACTTTAATTCTTATTTAAGAGCAATGACCACTTAATTCCCTATGCATTTGGGAAAGGAGCTCTGTTTTAAGTTTTGATTGAATTGATGTTTATTTCTTCTTTCTAATTCGCTTGTTGTAGCCAAGAGATAACTCCCGTGCTTAATTGATCTATTCACTTCGGAAGGGGGTTTAGATCATTGAATTTTTATGTGAGTCTCAGAAGGGGAATCAAGAAATTAGTTTGGAACTCTATTTCTCACAACTCTCTTGATCAATACATTCGGGATGAATTGAGATCCTGAGAACTTGTGTGACTTATGGATTTGAGAATAGAGCTTCACCTCTTCTCATGAATAATTAGATCAAGGAATTGACAATTGTTTGTGTTAAGAGAAATTGGATTGCCAAGAAATTGAGATTCAATTATTGCAATCCGCCATCGCTTACTTCATATGATTAAGGTTGAAATCCATTGATTCATGAAGAATTAACATCTCCAATCCCTTATGCTGTCCATCTTTATTTTTCATTTATTTTATTGCACTTTACTTTATTACACTTACTCTCTTTGTACTTTCTTCCTTGTAATTTACTTTCATGCTCTTTTACTTTCCAGCATCTTATTGTCAACATCTTAATTCCTTGCACTTTATTTTCTTGCACTGCCTACTCCTTGCGATTTAGTTTCCAACACTTTATTTTTCTGCACTTTACATATTTTGTCGAGTTAAACCCAAAAATGGTCCCTGAGATTGGCGTTTTGCACTAAAATCGTCCCTGAGATTCCAATTGCACCAATTACGTCTCTGAGATTGAAAAAAATGCACCATAGTAGTCCTTGGCCCGTTTTCCATTAACGACGTGATGACATGGCATGATGACGTGGACTGTAAATGACACGTGTCACTTCATGATTTGGCCACGTGTAATGGTAGGGTGACGTGGTGACCAGTGACACGTGGCATGCTGACGTGGATTGTTGTGACACGTGTCACAATGTTATTTGGCCACGTGTCCGGTTGTGCCACGTGTTGCAACAGTATTCGTCTACGTGTCATCCATTATGTCATCGTTGTATATGCACCAAATTAGTCCCTCACTTTGCATTAAGTGACTCATTTTAGTCCCTGAAATTAAATGTCGTGCACCAAACTAGTCCCTTCACCAATTTTTTCTCATTTTTTCTATAAATTCAAAATTCTCAATATTTTTGAATACATTAATTTCAATTCTATTGGTGCAATTGGAATCTCAGGGACGATTTTAGTGCAAAACGCCAATCTCTATTGCCTTCATTTACTTTTTTGTCATTTACATTTCATGCTTGTTCATCACTTCTATATGTGCGTTTGACTAGCATAATCAACTCACTATTGATTGCTTAATCCTTTAATTCATGTGGGATCGACCTCACTCTTGTGAGTTTTACTACTTGATACGATCGGTACACTTGTTGGTAGTAAAAACGGAAAAAATAATTTTTCTGCATCAGGAACGCAGAGATGGAACAGAACGTAAAGACACAGAAAATTCTGAAAAAATTTGAAAAAAAGAAATGAAATCCACATGAAAAAGACAGTTATATATATATTCGCGCATTGAATCAAAAATTTGTTAGAGGTGGTGGCGCGTGGAGATGAATTAGGTCAACATTATTTGATTAGACTTAATTAATTAAATGACTTAAATGTAGAGATCAATTATTATTAATTTGAGTATTTTTGTCACATACCAAAAATATTTTTATTTTTAATAAATTTGAAAATTTTAATAATTTAAAGACATTTTTTTTATTCTTTCGTAAACAATTAAACAAGTATTAGTTGACCAAGTAATAGGAACGTTTCCTTAGTCAGTCAACTCAGAAAATTCAGTCATCCATTTGTCGATATTTAATCCAGAACTATTTATGTTAAGATAGCTATATATACGATCAATGACGGACCCAAAAAATTTTAAGAGTGGGGGCAAAAATATATATACTAAAATAAATTTTGTTAAATATTGTTAATTATGCTAAAAATATATTAGAGATATGAAATAAAAAAATTAATAAACACTTTTATTTTTAAAATACTATTCATTATGTGTAATTTTATGTTTTTTTATTTTTAAATCTTGATCTTAAAATATTTTAATTAAATTAGAGAGAATTTGTCATCTTTATTAATTTTTATACACATTTAATGATAAAAGAATGAATCAATTGGCACATTAGTGCCTATTAATATACTAGTATTTATAATTTGAAATTAGAATTATATATAAATACAAAAAAAAAACTAAATTTGTATATGAAAAAAATATTTATATAAAATAATAAAAATTTAATTTATAATTATTTTCTCTTTTTTTTAAATAATTAATTTTTTATATATTTTTTATTTAATTTTGATATACTGTCTGATTAAAAATTTTACGCAATTATATATTATAATTAAAAAAAAACTACTTTTTACATTCATCATGTAAATAGTTATCTAAAAGAATAAATATAATTAAATGACAGTGTAAAAAAATATATATTTTAATATATTAAATTAACTTCTATATTTTTAAACAATTATCCTACTACTCATTATAATTTTCAAATATTAATTACCTCTTATTCAATTAGAAAGTTTTTTTGTTATGATATTTATAACATAAAATACTTTTTAATCTAAAATAGTTGTTACAAACAAAATTTTTTAAGAGATAAAATAAAAGTACTATATAATTTTAAAATAAAAAATATCAATTAATAGATAGATACTATTTTTTTTATCTCAACTAATTTTTGAAGATAAAAAAATACTCATAATTTTGTTTATATTTAGAAAATTTTAGTTTGATAATTAACTGATTGATTAATTTAAAAATTTATGTTATCATTGTTAATTATTTTTTATTGAGTTAATTTATTTACTTATTTAAAATTGTGATATTAAATCAAGTTTAATAAAATAAATATTGTTACATGTTAAACTTAAACAAAAATTATTTTAATATAAATTTCGAAATAAAATTTTATAAATTTTTGTTGAAAAAAAATATAGTTATATTAAGGGCAAATATATATACATATATATATAATTATTACTTTTTTCTCAAATTTACTGGGGGCAAATGCCTCCCTTTATGTGAACCTCGGTCCGTCCCTATATACGATATATATATACTAATTTAGATTGTTCTAATAATTAATTTATTAATTAATTTAAATAATATTAAGAATTTAAATTTTATTTTATTTATATAAAAATTTATTAATTAATAATAATTTTAAATAAAATTTTAATCTATATTAAATTAATTTTTAACAGGTCAAATTAAAAGGATTCGTGTAAACAACCAAATAAAAAAAGACTATAGACGACACAACAACAAAGATACACGATACGAAACAATTTGCCATATTAACAAGACTTATATTTTAACATATCACTACCAGAAATGCGGTGATTAGCCACGGAAAAAACCGTGACTAAAATTAAGAAATTCCGTAGCAATTAAGTTTTAGTAACGAATACATTTCCGTGGCTAACAAGGGCGACGCCTTTTCAGTTAGTCACGGTTTTCGTCCGGTTAGCCACAGTTTTATGATCCGTGGAGACATCTGAATAGCCACGGTTTTTACGTTATTGGCCACACTCTAAACCGTGACTAAATGATAACAGTGTAACCAACAAGTATAGCTTTGCCACAATTTTTCCGTGGCTAATATTGGTAAGCTGGGCTTTTTTGCCACATTTTTTTTGTGGCTAAACATTGTTGGGTTATTTAGCCACGGTTTTTCCGTGGCTAATCATAAAAGATAAATTAAAAAAATATATATATATAAAATAAAGATGTTACTTAGAGCAAAATTAAAAAAGATTAGCCATATCCATATAAGTAATATTTTTAGTAATAAAAATATGAAATTTAAGTAACAGTGTTGAAAAGCAAATATCCTGAACTAAATGAGTTTAAACTATTACAAAATCAAGTATTAGAATGTATCATTATTAGATCTCTAACATCTTCATTGGAATACCTGCAAAAACATTCAAATAAGATTGTGTTATCTCTTAATTCATGAAAAAAAAGTCCCAAGACATTATTTAAAATAATATTTTAATGTAGTTAAAAAAAAAGTAGAAATGCATACCCAATAATGCTGAGTTTTCATTTTCACAACATAAAACATCTTATTGAACTCGTCATCAATCAATATATATATTGCTAGACTTGATATCCTGGTGAACAACTTTCAATTCAATTGCTTCATGCAAGTAAATAAGCAAGTCTGTCAAGAATAAAGATAAAATAGAGAGTGATATTAATGATATTTTCTCATATTAAAACTTAATTATAGTATTATTTAACGAGACAAACGAATACTATTAGCGAGATATTGAATTGCAATCAAAACTATTTAGAGAAAAAGAACTTAAAGTAAAAATAAAAATGTGTTAGAAATTACTAAGGTCAATATTTTAAAGTAGAAAGTTGAGCTTACCAGGTAACTATCGAATAAAACTTTCATGCGGACCTCCCAGGTAAGTGTCCCTTGTTCCATGGCAACATGCATCCATTACTCTAAGTTACCATTATTGACATATTCATCCATTAGCAGCTTAAATATTGAAACAAATACTAAAGCAAAAATGCTATTGATAATATAAAGAAATAGATAATTAGATACTATGTATTCGGGAATTGTGAGAGCACAGATAATAACTTAAAGAAGTGTAACTTTATTCAACGTTGGTATCAGGACCTTTAACATTGTCTTCTACTTAGTTCAAATTTATCCATATTCATATAAGTTTCAATAATTACAAAACTACAAAGCTAAATTAAAAGTTGAACAATTTAAAAGAAAACACAAACTTGTATGGAGATCCCAGCATCGACAAGAGACAAAGTTGCAGCATTGATACACGCAGATCTAGTTCCTACACAGGAATATTGGGGAAGAATTAGTGAATGGTAAAAAAAAAAGTCCTTTAAATACAAAAAAAAAGTAAAGATCCAAGAGAATATTAGATAAACATAAAAAGGGCTGCTTAGGGTTCCTTCCATTCTTCTTTGTAATTTAGGATTGCCTGCAAAATCTTGATTTCCGCTATTTTGGGACCTTCTTTGGTGACTTAACGTTGAATTTACTAAGGATACAGAGAAACTGAACAATAGTGTGAACCTGTGAGGGAGTTCTTCCAATTTTCTAGTGAGTGGGCTTTACTTTGGTGCTGAGTGAAAATTACTTTTAAGTTTTCCGCCCAAAATTTCACTTGTAAAAATTCATTTGAATTTATTTCAGTCAAGTAATTGAGATTTTTAATTTAAATTAATAGTTAACTATAAAAAATATATAAATTATAATATATACCATATTTCAAAGACGGTACATACTAATTATTGTTTCAAAAATAAACTTACGTTAATTTATGTTGGATATTTTTTTTACTAAATTGATAAAAAGATAATAAAAAATAAAAAAATAAAATTTAGGAAAACTAATGCATATTGTAAATTAGAGAAAAAAAAAAGTACTCTTTTTTATCATGAATTTTATATATACTTTTAACATTCATTCTCAATTAATTAAAGCAATAAGTATGTACTCTTTTTATACTATTTCAACTAATGCATCTTCTAGTCACAAAAAAAACTAATGCATCTTCGGTTACTCAATGCTGAATACGGAGAAACTGAACAATAGTCATGTGAGAGAGTTCTTCCAATTTTCTAGTGAGTGGACTTTACTTTAGTGCTAAGTGAAAGTTATTTTTTTTCCGCCCAAAATTTCACTTGTGTCTTGTAAACGTTCATTTGAATTTATTTCAGTCAAGTAATTTAGATTTTTAATTTAAATTAATAGTTAACTATAATAAAAAAATATAAAATTATAATTTTATATCATATTTCAAAGACGGTACATACTAATTAAGATTATGGATTTTGACTTGGATTTTAAAAAATAAAAAAAGATTGCCAGAGAAAAAAAATATTAAAATTTTGTAATTATTTCAAAAATAAACCTACGTTAACTTATGTCGGATATTTTTTTATTAAATTAATAAAAAAATAAAAATAAAAAAATAAAATTTAGGAAAATTAATACATATTGTGAATTAGGGACAAAAAAAAATGTACTCTTTTTATTATGAATTTTATATTTTTATCATTCATTCTCAATTAATTAGAGTTATAAGTATGTACTCTTTTTATATTATTCCAATTAATGCATATCTTATCAATTGAAAATAGCCGGAAAGGAGAGAGAAAAAACATCGACAAACTAGATAAGTCTGCACCCTTACAAATTGAAATTTATTATTAAAGTTTAAATTTGAAAAAAATAGGAACTGCCTATAAAATTTTTGAAAGGGATGGAAGGAAACACTAGAAGCGCGTAATTTAAAAGTAGACATCGTTTGATTTCGCCACGGTGAGCATTGGGTCTGTGCTAATTGAGAGAGTCCAATTCAAATTGGTCACAGACAAACAAGAACGTGAAAAACTTTCGCACAATTTAACCACGGAAAAGCAAAACGTTGCAAGTGATTACGACGATCATGAAAATTTGCCACTGCTTCTTGTTCGTGAATATTTTCCCGTGATAAACTACCGTGTTTCTGGTAGTGTATATAGTTTTTAATAATTCTTAAAAAAAAACAGTCTTTCTTTTATATTTTCGTAAAAATAAAAAACTATGATGACTTACCTAGGGAGAAACGTTCAAACGTAATCATACACGATACGAAACAATGCCATATTAACAAGACTTATATTTTAACATATATAGTTTTTAATAATTCTAAAAAAAAGTATTTCTTTAATTATATTTACGCGAAAATGAAAAACTATGATGACTTACCTAGGGAGAAACGTTCAAACGTAATCTGGACGTCAATAAATACATTTAATGTTCTTGTAATAATTAAGTGTAGTATGGTAAACAGCTTAATTAAATATTCTTTTAAAAAATAGTTAAAACAATAAATAACTATATTAAAGTATTTTATAAATATATTATTTTATGTTTAAATTTTTAGTTTTAAAAGTACTTATTTTATAAAAATATAATAAAAAATAGTATAGTAGTATTATGAGAGAAGTTATTTTTTTAACTTATCTATAAACTCTTAAATAGCTTTTTAGAAAGCTACAATTTAGTTTTGAAAATTACACCAGACATTAATATTACTATTTTTCATAAGTCAAAAAATAAAAAAAGGATAATAAGTACGATTTTGGTCCCTAAAATTTTGTGCCAAAATCGAATTCATCCCTCTTCTAATTTTGGATTTAAAATCGTCTTTAATGTTGCATTTGTATTTAACTTCATCCTTAAAATTTTTTTCGGACATAAATGCCCTTTTCATCGTTAGGGTAGTTAGAAGAATAATTATATAAAAATAAAGGGAATAGCAATATAAATGTATATGTTAACCCCCAAAAATAAGGGCAAGTTGTTTGAATCTGGAACTGCTGCCGACACCACTGATGTGTATTTTTTGGAAAAAAAAAAAACGAATTCCAAACACACAAATCTAACCGGCAAGTGTACCGAGTCGCATCAAGTAATAATAACTCACGTGAGTGAGGTCGATCCCACAGGGATTGAAGGATTGAGCAATTTTAGTTTAGTGGTTGATTTAGTCAAGCGAATCAAGTGTTGAGTTAAGTGATTTGTGATTGCAGAAACTAAATTGCTTGAAATGTAAAGGGAGAGGGGTAGATTGCAGGAAATTAAAGAGCAAAGAAAGTAAATAAGCTGAATCTTAAAGAACAAGTAATGTAAATTGCAGAAACTTAGATTGCAAGAAATGTAAATGGCTGAATCTTAAAGTGCAAGAAATGTAAATTGCTTGAATTATAAAAGGAGTTGGAAATTGGGATTGCAGAAATTAAACAAGGAAAAGTAAATTGCAACAAATAGGGAAGTAAAAGATGAATTTAATTGCAGTAAATCTCAAACAGAAAATGTAAATTGCTCGAAGAAGCGTTCAACAGAGAAATCAAAAGGAAATTTCAGATCTCAGGACTCAAGAGACTAGATAACCAAGTCTAGATCTCAATGCCTTCCTAGATCCAATTCAGAAATCAATTGCAAGAGAATTTAAAAATCAAACAGAAGAAGAAGTAAAACCAAATTCAATTTTCAAAAGTTGCGGTAAAGTGAGACAGAGAGATCTCAAGGTGAGATTGAGATAGAATTTCCTCAATTCTTCAACCCAACATTCAAGACAAGTGTAAATGAAATTGAAAACAAGAAAACAAAAAGGAAGAGAATTCAATTCCCCTTCCCCAAGACTCAGAATCTCCAAATAACTCCCAACCAAAAGCTCTCCAAAATCACTTAGTAAAAACTAAAACGGAAAAGCTCCCCTAAAAACTTAAATTCTAAGCTATTTATACACTCTCTTCAAATGATCTTCAAGCCTTGAATTGGGCCTTTGCTCTTGATGGAATTGGGTTGACAAAAGCCTCTGTTGATTGCTCTTGGAGTTGGAGAGAAACCCACTTGTGAACCGAGCCATGAACCATTAAAGCTTGAGTCAAAGTTTGAGGCAAACTTTGACTCAAGCTTTTCATATCAGCTTGCCTCCCGTGCTGTCATCCACGTTTGAGCCAAAGTTTGAGGTCAAACTTTGAGCCAAACGTGGATCCTCCCTTGCATGCTTCTTGGCCAACGTTTGCCTAAAAACTTGAGGTCAAACGTTGGTGCAAGCTTTTGCTCCCTCCAGGGTGTGTTTGTTGTGGCGCCAACGTTTGCCTAAAAGCTTGAGGTCAAACGTTGGCGCAAGCTTTTGCTCTCTCCAGGGTGTATTTGTTGTGGCGCCAACGTTTGCCTGAAAGCTTGAGGTCAAACGTTGGCGCAAGCTTTTGCTCCCTCCAGGGTGTAGTCAAGCTCCTCCAAAAGATTGAGCTAAAGTTTGAGGCAAGCTTTGGCTCAAACTTTTTGTTCTCTCTTGCTCTTTGCCATTCCTTCTTTCTTCAACCTTTTTCAAAGCTCTTTTCACCTATCATCAATCAATCAAAGACATCAAAGCTATGCTCAAAATCATGAGATTTTTATTCTTTCATAATATATGATAGTTATAGCACAAAATCTCATGAAGTTGCATTAATTTATCCATGGTTGATTGAATCAAAGGAAACATGAAATTCTACCCAATTGGCTTACTTATGGCT
Source organism: Arachis ipaensis (assembly GCF_059453495.1). Taxonomy (NCBI): domain Eukaryota; kingdom Viridiplantae; phylum Streptophyta; class Magnoliopsida; order Fabales; family Fabaceae; genus Arachis; species Arachis ipaensis. The sequence continues at coordinate 9,393,208 of NC_142443.1, read as the reverse complement.
CAAGAAAGTGCATAAAATCAATTGAAAACAAAAGAAAAAGGCTAGTGAAACTAGGCTAAGATGACTTGTCATCACAACACCAAACTTAAAGCTTGCTTGTCCCCAAGCAAGAAAGGAGTTATTGAGAAGAAAGAATGAAATGGGAGAGGATGTTTATGCTAGCAGAGTATTATTGGTGGTTCATGGGGTTTCATGTAGATATGTAAACACTCACTTCTTATTGATATTTAGGCCTAGAAAGTCTCCTCCAAGCATCAAGCAACACACTGCTATGACCTCTCATTATTCCTTTGTCCTTGACTATAATTTTTTTTTCTATAAGCTTTAGTTCAGTGTCATGTGTAACAAGCTCTTTTCTTTCTTTTATGCTTGACACATTATTCACTATAGACACTTGGCTCACATTCCTTCTTAGAATATTGATGCCCAGCACCTCTTTGGGTTACTAAATCCTTGTAATTAGGTTGCTCTTGATAGTGGACTTTCAGTTGATGATCCCGGGTTAGTTAACCCAAGTCACCAAGTGTTGATGCACTCCAAAAAACTTAATAATCCAAGCAGATCCTAGTACAAAGACACCACAGGCATATATTCTAAGGTTCAAGCTATTAGTGTCTAGCTTTACTTCTTTTTTTTGTTCTGTTGCCACTCTTTGGCTATTTCTTTTCTCTTTTTGTTTTTCTTTTTAACCTAGGAATTTTATTTTATTGAGATTCATAGACAGTGAGCTACCTTCTATTTAAAAGGAGACAGTCTAGTTCTTTTATTCACTAAAAGTGAGCTATCATACAATCACACATACATACCACCACTTACTTTTATTGTACTTCCAGCTAACAAAGAACTATCTCATTTCACATTTCAAACATTTCTTTTATTAAATTAAAGATGCAGGGGTCAAAGCATGCTTTTAGTTAAGTGAAAGTGAACACACAAGCACACACTTAGACTAGCTTACTTATTTTAAAGAGTGATTTTGCCTACACTAGATGAACACTTTAGCAAGTCATAAATCGAAGCATTTCTCAACCGCAAGAGTTAAGTATAGATACAACCTATTGGTTTGCAGTTCTTTTTGTTCTTCCTTCTGTTGTGCCCCTTTTGAGTTGTGGTGCATGATGTCTTCAATTGGTGGTTAGTTCCCTGCACAATTTTCAAAGGTTGCTTGCTTCTCAAGCCCTTAAGTGACTGGTTAGTATATATGAATTGAGTGTGGCTTTTGGATTTAATTTGGTGTGGAAACACCAAACTTAATTCCTTGCCACTGTCTCTAATGCAAAAGGTTGTCCACTTATGAATTCTTTTGGCCTTGCTAAAGGTTATGGAACCAAAACTAAAAAGCAATTAAATGGTTGAATAATTTGTTTGATTGCTTGGAGCTAGCATTATGCAGGAGGTGCGAGTATACTTTTAAATGAGATTTTGGTGGAACACCAAACTTAGAATCCTTCATTCTCCCTTAAATTGTTTTGGTGTGCAACACCAAACTTAGCTCTTTGCAATACATACTTAATTATTCAACATTTTTATTGAAAAAGCTATGAAAAGAAAACTACCTCAGGTTGGGTTGCCTCCCAACAAGCGCTTCTTTATTGTCATTAGCTTGACATCGATCCCCTTAGGATGGTTGATGACTGAAATGTCGAAGCTTATCCCCCCTCACTGTAAGCCTTCTTTGTGTGCCTTGATGCTCAATTTCAATGTGCTCAAGAGAGAGTACTTAGTTAACAGTGTAGTGATCCTCAGTTCCCAGCTGTTGATATATTAATTGCACCTTGTTGCCTTTAGAAAATCCTTCAGTTGGGATTTTTTTATTCTTCCACCCTTTGTGAGCCTTCTTCTTGTTTTTCTTCCTTTTTCTTGTTAGCCTTTCTTCCTTGACAGCAGCTTTGGTTGTGGTACCTTCCTTCTTGTTTATCATCCTAATTCCTTTTTGAATTCCTTCTCCTCCTTGCACATGCTCATTCTTTTGCTCCCCTGTGTTGTTGGTTGCTTGCCTTGGAAAACAGTCGCTGACTACCTTGCTTCTTTCTTCACTAAATTGTGGTTCTGGAAACACTTTCAGGATAATGCTTTCCTCGTGCATCCTGAGAGTTAGTTCTCCCTATTCTACATCTATGATGGCTCTAGCAGTGGCCAAAAATGGCCTTCCCAAGATGATTGAATTGTTTTCTTCTTCTTCAGTGTCCAAGATTACAAAGTCCGCAGAAAAAATGAACTTATTAACCTTAACTAAAAGGTTTTCAATCACTCCTTTGGGATGTACTACTGACTGGTTCACCAATTCCAAGGACATCTGTATTGGTTTCACCTTCCCTATGCCAAGCTTTTTCACTAAAGATGATGGAATTAGATTTATGCTTGCTTCTAAGTCACACATCCCCTTGTTGATAAATAGACTTCCAATGGTGCAAGGTAGGAAGAAACTTCCAGGATCTTTCAGCTTGGGAGGGAGTCCTTTTCTGATGAGCGCACTACATTCTTCAGTGAGAAGCACAGTTTCCTTCTCCAGCCAACTTCTTTTCTTGTTGATGATTTCCTTCAAGAACTTGGCATATAAGGGCATCTGTTCCAATGCCTCAGCCAAGGGAATGTTGATTTCTAGCTTCTTGAAAGTTTCCAGGAAATTGCGGAAATATTGATCTTTGGTTTCTTTGTTGAACCTCTGAGGATATGGCAGTGGAGGTGTAATGCTCTTCTCCACTTGCTGCTGTCCTTAAAATTCTTCCTTTGAACTGTGTGGCTGGTTGTTCTTCTCTTTGAGTTTCTCAGTGCTCTTGTTTGGCATCACATCTTGATCATTGGCTTCCTCTGCGTGTGTTGGCTTTTCCTCCTCTATTGACCTCTTGCTACTCTCCACTTGCTTCTTTGTAATATCATTGTTACTCATCAATGCTCTCCCACTTCTTAACTGTATCGCCTTGCACTCTTCCTTAGGATTTGGAATTGTGTCACTTGGCAGAGAACTTGATGGTCTCTCTGTTGCAAGGTGTTTAGAGAGCTGGCCAATTTGCCTTTCCATATTCTTCATGGAGGTTTCCTGGTTCCTTGTTGTCATTTCTTGGTGCTTCATCATCTTCTCCATTAACATTTCCATATTAGTGATCCTCTGAGAGTCATGTGAAATTGCTTGGTTATGGGGTGTTGATGGTTGATGGTAAGTGTTTTGGTTGGTGGGTTGGTTATTGGATGGATAATGATTGGAGTTGGGAAAGTTGTTTTGGGATTTTCTGTAAGGGTTTTGGTTAGTTTGCTGCTGGTTGTGGTTTTGGTTGTTTCTTGAAGTGTTTTAATTTGAGTTCCTCTGCCATGGTTGTTGGTTCTGGTTGTGATTATCCCCCCATCTGAGGTTTGGGTGGTTCTTTCAGGATGGATTGTAGGTGTCACCATACACCTCATTTGATCCTTGGTTTTGCATATACTGCACTTGCTCTTGTTGTTGTTTTTCTTGGTTCTCCTCATTCTGCCCCCAAGGAGTTGTTGGTTGGCTTGAGGCACTCACTGTTGCTACTTGTAGGCCATCAATTCTTTTGGCCATTTGCTCAAATTGTTGCTGAATCTGCTGCTGCATCATTTGAGCCAGAATTGAATCCACTCCTTCCAGCTCCATTACTCCTCTTCTTTGTGATGGTTGGCGTTGCCTTTGATGAGCAAAGAAATACTGGTTGTTAGCCACCATGTCAATGAGATTTTGAGCCTCTTCTGCAGTTTTCATCAGTTGCAATGATCCTCCGGCTGAGTGATCAAGTGCCTCTTGAGCCTTTAGAGTGAGCCCTTCATAGAAGTTCTGCAGCTTATCCCACTCAGTGAACATCTCTGGTGGACATTTCCTCAGCAGAGCCTTATATCTTTCCCATGCCTCATATAGATTTTCAGCATCCATTTGTGTGAATGTCTGCACCTCAGTCTTCAACCTAATGATCCTTTGAGGGGGGTAAAACTTGGCAAGAAACTTGCTCACCAAATCATCCCAAGTGTTGATGCTTTCCTTCGGGAATGTTTCTAGCCATTGAGTGGCCTTGTCCCTGAGAGAGAATGGGAATAGCAGCAGCTTGTATATGTCAGGGTGTACTCCATTGCTTTTAACTGTGTCACAAATCTTCAAGAAAGTGGATAGATGTTGGTTCGGGTCCTCCAATGGTCCTCCTCCAAAAGAGCAGTTGTTTTGGACCAATGTGATGAGTTGTGACTTCAGTTCAAAGTTATTTGCATTGACATTAGGGGTAAGAATGCTGCTTCCACAATGTCTAACATTTGCAAATGTATAGGAGGCCAGTACTCTCCTCTGTTGTGGGTTATTGTTAACCCCTCCTTCTGGATGATTGGGATTAGATGGATCTCCTTCCATCTCGTGATATTCTTCCTCAGATTCTTCCTCTCCAACAATGCCTTTCCCTTTTTCAGCTCTTCTTAATCTCCTGAGAATTCGTTCGTCTTGTTCATGAAAGGTGGGTATGGCTCTTCTTGACATACAAACAAAACACACGAAACACACAAAACCAGTGACACTTCAATCTATTACTAGAATGAAGTTTTAGTTAGCTTAAGCAAAAATTCAAACAGTTAGTGTGTTAGTCAAAAATTAAAGAAACATAAAAGAAAAAGTGCTCGATCTAGATCTCCACTTCACTTAATCATTGTCAATCTATTTCAATCCCCGGCAACAGCGCCAAAAACTTTATGTGTATTTTTTGGAAAAAAAAATGAATTCCAAACACACAAATCTAACCGACAAGTGTACCGGGTCGCATCAAGTAATAATAACTCACGTGAGTGAGGTCGATCCCACAGGGATTGAAGGATTGAGCAATTTTAGTTTAGTGATTGATTTAGTCAAGCGAATCAAGTGTTGAGTTAAGTGATTTGTGATTGCAGAAATTAAATTGCTTGAAATGTAAAGGGAGAGGGGTAGATTGCAGGAAATTAAAGAGCAAAGAAAGTAAATAAGATGAATCTTAAAGAACAAGTAATGTAAATTGCAGAAACTTAGATTGCAAGAAATGTAAATGGCTGAATCTTAAAGTGCAAGAAATGTAAATTGCTTGAATTATAAAAGGAGTTGGGAATTGGAATTGCAGAAATTAAACAAGGAAAAGTAAATTGCAACAAATAGGGAAGTAAAAGATGAATTTAATTGCAGTAAATCTCAAACAGAAAATGTAAATTGCTCGAAGAAGCGTTCAACAGAGAAATCAAAAGGAAATTTCAGATCTCAGGACTCAAGAGACTAGATAACCAAGTCTAGATCTCAATGCCTTCCTAGATCCAATTCAGAAATCAATTGCAAGAGAATTTAAAAATCAAACAGAAGAAGAAGTAAAACCAAATTCAATTTCCAAAAGTTGCGGTAAAGTGAGACAGAGAGATCTCAAGGTGAGATTGAGATAGAATTTCCTTAATTCTTCAACCCAAGATTCAAGACAAGTGTAAATGAAATTGAAAACAAGAAAATAAAAAGAAAGAGAATTCAATTTCCCTTCCCCAAGACTCAGAATCTCCAAATAACTCCCAACCAAAAGCTCTCCAAAATCACTTAGTAAAAACTAAAACGGAAAAGCTCCCCTAAAAACTTAAATTCTAAGCTATTTATACACTCTCTTCAAATGATCTTCAAGCCTTGAATTGGGCCTTTGCTCTTGATGGAATTGGGTTGACAAAAGCCTCTGTTGATTGCTCTTGGAGTTGGAGAGAAACCCACTTGTGAACCGGGCCATGAACCATTAAAGCTTGAGTCAAAGTTTGAGGCAAACTTTGACTCAAGCTTTTCATATCAGCTTGCCTCCCGTGCTGTCATCCACGTTTGAGCCAAAGTTTGAGGTCAAACTTTGAGCCAAACGTGGATCCTCCCTTGCATGCTTCTTGGCCAACGTTTGCCTAAAAGCTTGAGGTCAAACGTTGGTGCAAGCTTTTGCTCCCTCCAGGGTGTGTTTGTTGTGGCGCCAACGTTTGCCTAAAAGTTTGAGGTCAAACGTTGGCGCAAGCTTTTGCTCTCTCCAGGGTGTATTTGTTGTGGCGCCAACGTTTGCCTGAAAGCTTGAGGTCAAACGTTGGCGCAAGCTTTTGCTCCCTCCAGGGTGTAGTCAAGCTCCTCCAAAAGTTTGAGCTAAAGTTTGAGGCAAGCTTTGGCTCAAGCTTTTTGTTCTCTCTTGCTCTTTGCCATTCCTTCTTTCTTCAACCTTTTTCAAAGCTCTTTTCACCTATCATCAATCAATCAAAGACATCAAAGCTCTGCTCAAAATCATGAGATTATTATTCTTTCATAATATATGATAGTTATAGCACAAAATCTCATGAAGTTGCATTAATTTATCCATGGTTGATTGAATCAAAGGAAACATGAAATTCTACCCAATTGGCTTACTTATGACTCAAGAAAGTGCATAAAATCAATTGAAAACAAAAGAAAAAGGCTAGTGAAACTAGGCTAAGATGACTTGTCATCATCCACCGTCGCTCACGTCGTGGAGGGAGAACGCCATGGCTGCCGAAAGCTCGATCTCGTCTCGAAGCAAATCTTCCTTGCATGGTAGGTTGCTGCTCTGTTCCCATGGTGAGAGGCCGGTGCTGCGAACCTCGGGGACGAAGGAGAACTATGGGCGCAGATTCTGGGGCTTTGTTTACTATGTGGTTTGTTTTTCTTTCTTTTCTTCTGAGTTGAGTTATTTGGGTTGAGGACTGGAGAGTGAAGATGGTGATTATGTGTAGGTGCATGAAGGATGCAACTTCTTTCGTTGGGCAGAGCCAGAGACAGAGGTGAAAAACCCAAAAATTACAAGGATGAAGAAGAAGGTTGCCTCCTTGAAATCAAGGACGAAAGTGGCAGAGTGGAAGTTAATGGTCATTGCTCTGTTAGAGTTTGTTGGGTGGGCTGGGTTCCTGTATCTGCTGCTGCAGAATTTTTCTATGTCTAGGCCTAAGTGTGTAATTCCATTGAACCTGGTATGAAAAGGGTGTTTGGGTATGATGCTGTTGTTGTTGTTGGTAAATTCTTTTAGGGTTGGTTTTGTTGAATGTGGTTTGGTGAAAAGTGTTTTGATGGTAAGTTATTAGGTGACAATTATGTACCTGGTATGAATGTGTTCTGTTGAATTGGTTCTCAACATGTATAAATGACAATTATGTATGCATGGTTGGTTGTTGTAATGTGAGTTTGATTTCTGCTTGGTAAATACCTGTTTTTCACTACTGACTAATTTCCTAACAATATAACAAACTTGAATCAAAGACAACCTCAACTGAATATGGTAAATGTCATAGTAACATACATAATAAAAAGTGTTTCAGACACAGAGGTAATCCCAAAAGGGTTGGCTGGTCCAATCCAGCAACCAAGTACAACACACATAGATGCTTATAGGCAAAATATCACAAAAAAAAAGAGCTAACAAGTCACACTGCACTTTCCCAGCAAAGTTCACAAAAACATAACCCAAAATAAGACAACATGCACAAAATACAATCATGACAATAGGATGCTAATTTTTCCATTTTCCCTTTTCTAAAGCATTTCCCATTTTCTTAGAGGCAACTTTGTCATTAACTTCAGTTTCTTTGGAGAAATGTGAGGTGCTCCAGAGAACTTGGCAGAGAAGTGACCAACAGGTTGGCTTGAAGATGTGGTAAGGGTAGGCTGAGATGAAGGAAGAGTTCTGGTGGCTGGCTGTGATGAGAATGAAGGAGGTGCTAAACTTGTTGGGCTGGCAACCTTGTTGGGCTGTAGAGCAGGTTGGGTTGAGCAGTTGGGCTTAGTAGTCCCTTTGGGCCTGCTTCTAGGCCTTTTTGGCTGTGCTGCATTATTGGATTGGGCTGCAGACGATGGCTGTGTTGCTGAAACAGCTTTCCTCTTGACAGATTGCTTGGGATTGGACTGGGAAGAGGCAGTCTTCCTTCCTCCCTTGGCAGTTAGATGGTTTGATTTGGTGCTTTCCTTCTGCTGCTTTCCTTTGTTCTTTGACTGCTGGACCACACAAACATATACAATTTTATAATGGGATAGCAATAACATATGAGAGACCAATTAATAGAAGGAAGACAAATTAAAAATCATACCAACTCCTCAGTAGGTTTAGGGCATCTGCTTTTGTTGTGCCCTACAAATCCACACAGAGAGCACCTTTGTTTCTCTCCCCTCCTTGATAGGTGAGTGCGGCTGCTCTGTTATTCATCTCCAGCAGCTGCTCTCCTCTTTTTTACTGGCCTGTGACTAGGCCTTCGACAGGGGGAGGCATAACATCAGAGTGTGCAGTTCTCTTCCAAAGATCTAATCCATTCAAGGGATGTATGATTGAGTCATAGCACCTCATGTAAGCTTCTTTCTTATAACACCCAGCCACAAAAGATTCTAAGTCAAGTCCCTTGAATTTGATGCAACTGATAGCATGGACACAGGGTATGCCACTCATCTGCCACATTCTACATGAACATTCATGGTATGCCACTCATCTGCCACACAGGGTAAGCTTCTTTCTTATAACACCCACCCTGTGTGCTTGTGTGCATGTGTGTGTCAAGTTCATGCTGCGTAGCTGCCAAGTTTTCTCACCTCTGATTTTTGCAGCATACACCCAAAAGGACAATCACCCGAACAAATAGCCCTAACCTTCTGCAAATCACACTTCCTAAACCTGATTGACCTTGCCGTATGCACAACATAAGCAGTTACAGTGTCCTTGAACTCCTCCCAAGATGCATACAATGTGCCAACTTCCCATTTGTATTGACTCATATCTTTCTGAAGCTTGTGAACTGGAAATCTGAAACCCTCATGCTCCAAATCAGACCCATCAGCCCCAACCTGTTGATCGAAATCTAAGTCATCACTGTCTCCTCCCTCATCATTTTCAAACTGCTCAGTTGCTCCAGCATTCTTTTTCACAGCCCTAGGTTTTTTACTCATCACATTCTCATGTTGAAACCCACTTACCTCAGGATCAAGCTCATCATCACTATCAGTAAAGTGCACATCATCTTCACTATCGTCCTCTTCCCCAGATGGATTATACTTCGAATCGAGACTGTCACTGTCACTAGAGTTATCATACTCAACTTCATTGTCGTCCTCTGCCCTAGAGTAAGCAGCAAATGGTTCAGATTGCTTTCGCCCCTCATCTACTCCACCATACAGAACTAGCTCTTGCCCCTCACTAATGTCTCCCATCCCATCTTTATCCCCAACATCAATGTAGCCATCATCAGAAAACATCTCTTCGTCCTGAACCTTATGGACAACATACAACTCTACATGGTCTCTCAACTCTGCTATTCGACACATCTCAATGGAATCCGCATCAGTTTTAAACAATTTCAAATTTTTCTCCATGTCGTCAACAACTGGATCCTTAAACCACAACGATGGGATATTCTCCTCGACGTAACCAAGTTGTTTTAGCTCAGCATACGCTTCAAATACAGACCACCGATCACCATCAATCTCTTCTATTACCGTTGTTTCTCCTCCCACATACTCTAATGGACCGTTCTTATACGTAAACCATCCTCCATGGTAGACCTTCACTTTAAAATAACCTATCGTCTTCTACAACACCCTGAAACAGAGTACAATAACACATAGACATTCATAAAAAATGATAAAACACACGCACCTTCCTATTTCACACCGATGCTAATCCCCACTCTCCACACACATGGCCTCATTCCAACGATAAACAGACCACCAAACCCTAAGTAATCTAACCCGACACTAACCACTGCAGCAAGAGCTACCATACTGAAAAGAAGGAAGAAAATCATACCTACGCAAACCCTATCAGTAATGCTTCAGCGACTCTTCACGTCCCTTCCTTCCAGTTCCTTGATCTCGCCTCCTCTCTTCAATTTCAGTCCATCAACATCTACGGTCCTCTCCGATTCTGGGTTAGGGCACAATGTAATGGATTTGGTGTATGAAGCGTTGTGAATAACGGGTGCTGTAATAAACGTTAAGGATTTTTCATCCAAGTGAAGAAATCAAGCATTTCGCGCGAAATGAAAAGGGTAGAATTGTCATTAAAAAAAATTTAATTAGAAAGGACGAAGTTAAATACAAATGCAACATTAAGGACGATTTTAAATCCAAAATTAGAAGAGGGACGAATTCGATTCTGGCACAAAACTTTAGGAACCAAAATCGTACTTATCCCTTAATCACTTTTAAAACTTTTCAAATAGACCCTTAATAGAGTACTAATGAAAGACAATACTAATTTTATTCGAAAATATTAATTTCAATCCGATTTATTCGTATCTTTAGTATATTATAGTATATAATTAAAAATTATTATATATGTATAATAAAATTAATGAAAGATCAAACTCATTTTTTCTTTTTATAAATTTAACACAAATTTTAATATAATTTTATTATTTTTAATTTTAATGTAAATTTAATTTTATATTTTCTATTTTATTAGTATATTATTTATGAAATATAAAATAATTAAATATTATATTTAATTCAAAAAAATTGATTTGTGATGAGTAGGATGAATATAAAAGTTTAAGATGTGAATATAATTGAGGTTAAAATATTCTCAATCTATAAATAAGATAAAATTAAATTTTATAGAGAATTTAAATTCGTAGAAAGAGTTAAAGTAAAGTCTAAATTCTATTTTTTTTCTATTCATTACCAATTTTAAGTACTAATTTGTGCTAATATGTAGATATAGATATGGTTTTATTCCCTCCAGCCAATATATATCTTTATTGAAATTGGTTTAGGAAGTATTTAGAAGTGTTTTTGCTCTTCTAAATTTAGGAGTTAATTGAATAAAATTATAGAGAATAGATTGGAAACACGATATTACCATCATCTTCCTATTTTAAATTTTTAATGTCTCGAGTTTGTCATTTTTAATAGTAGGAGATGTTTCTGCAAAGACTCTAACGCTCAAATTAGCATGAGTGGCACGAAAAACTAAGTTAAAGATCATACCTTAGCGTACATATTTAGAATAATGCATATATTTTAAGGTTGTGATGTCATGAGCTCATTTTCTTATGTTCTTTAGAGGCTATGAATTGTCTTTTAGATTAACTTGATCTAGGAGAATAAGTTATTATTTTTCCGTGTTATTTAATACTTTATTGTGGTATCATATGTTCATATATGTTATAACATTCTCTTTAATAGTAGAATAGTACTTACAATATAACAATTAAACTCATAAAGTTAAGTTATTATAGGCATTAGAATGAGTTATGAGGAGTTAGTATATCCTTCTTATAACATATTTTATAGAACCAGAAAAAACATCAAACAAATTCTTTACAAATTCTCTCGTATTCTTAAACTTAGTTCTTAGTATTGAGTTTATAGAAATATTTCAGCAAAAAGTTAGAAAGATATATTTTACAATAAAATTAGTGTTTTTGCTTGTAATAACATTACGAGAATATAAATCTTTTGAAGTTACGACGGTTTTATCTTGATATTATAGATTATGATAGAAAAGATTTATAAAATCAAATTTCTTTTACAAAAAGATCGAAAGAGACGAAAGTCCCCATAAGCTAATAAGAAGAGACCAAGATCTCCTTAAATAAAAAAATCAAATAATAAGCTTTTTAGTTATTATTTTCATATAAAAGAGTTTAATTTTTTACTAATTAATTCTAACATTCATTATCTAAAATTTAAAAAAATTTAATATGTATACTTTTATATTTTGATTAGGTGTTAAATCTATTGTACAAATAAAAATACTTAATTTTTATGCTTGTTATTTAAAAATAATATTTTATACATATATATAATTAGATATTAATTAGTATTAAAATTTTTTATTAATAGTTATAAAATTAATTTAAAATTAATGTTTTGAAATAATTGAATCTTGATTCTAATTATTAACCACAACATTAGTATTTTTTTCAAATTATATGTAATAAATATTTGAAGAAAGAGAAGTAAAAATATAAATTAAAAAGATAAATGATAATTTTAAAATTAAATAAAAAAAAGATATAATAATAATAATAATAATAATAATAATAATAATAATAATAATAATAATAATGTAGAATAAAAAGATAGAGATAGATAGAAAATAAGAGAAAAAAGAGAGAGAAATATAAAGAAGAAGAAGAGATGAAGTTTGTTAATTTTGAAAAAAAAATATTTTATTCTAATTGTAATGAAAAACAAAGCAAAACACCTATCCTAAATCAATTATGATGATTTGCTGAAGACTCAGACCAAATAACATTATTAGAATAATTATTTCTAGCTCTATATCGAGCCATCCAATCCGCAACTTTATTTGCTTTCCTACATATCCAATCAAATTGCAGATACCAAAATCCTGATAACAGCTCCTGAATCTTATTAACTAAATCAACAACTTCAGACTTGCATCTACTAGGAGAGTCATGCAAAAGGTACAGAATGTCTGGATAATCCGTTTCACACACTATATATGTTTTTTAATCCGTAATTTCAAACTAAAACAAAGCCCCTCCAAATTACAGAAAGCTCACATTGGATGATAGATCAGAAAGGAGAACTACCAGAACTACCCGCAATCCAACCCATTAGAATTTTTAATAAGACAATCAAATCCAACTAAATTCAAATAAGTAAACAAATTAGCATCATAATTAACTTTAAAACTATTATTTACAGGGAGTTTTCAGCACAATCGATTCTTAAAGGTACTAAAAGAAGTACACAATCGGTTCTTATATTCATGACAGTGCTTTTGATGAGTGCAACCACTTTGTGATTTGTCCAATAATTTTCAACATTGAAAATATCATTGCATTTATGCCTCTACAACCACCACACTCCGGTCCCAAAAAGAGTTTCATTATCAGACATGACCTTTCGAAACTAGACTTCAATAGAGATGCCTTCAATTGAGTCAATAACCCAAGGATCTAACATCAACCAAATAACTTTGAAATTTACACAATTTTTAAGGCAATGTTCTATTGTTTCCGGAGCCACATTACATCTGTGGCACATAATCAAACTAGCTAGATGTCTCCTAAAACAAAAGACCTCCGTCGAAAGAGCGTTATGTAAACCAAAGCGCATAGTTAATTTGATCTTTTTTGGAAGATTCAAATGCTAAAGTCAGTTCCAGTTGCTATTTTTATTTCAATTTAATTTATTCTTCAACAACCAATAATAATCCTATCTCGCACAGTCGCACTATACCCTTTTAATTTGTTAAATTAGTAATATAAAATAAAAATTATAAGTTATATATAAAATATTAAAATGTGAAGGGTAGAGAGAGAAGGAGAAAGATGTAGATAAGAGGATATAGAAGAATAAAATTTATTAATTTTGGAGAAAAATATCTCATCTTAATATTAATGAGAGAATGTTATGTAATATATTTTGGTTGTTAAATTAATAATATAATATAGTTATATCTCAATTTTAATTTTAATTTTAATTTAATTTAATTATAATTAAAAAATATTATGTTGTATATTTTGATTGTTAAATTTATAATTAAAGAAATAGAATATATATAAGAGAGATAGAATAGGTGAAGAAATGAAAGATAATAATATATAAGAGAGATAGAATAGGTGAAGAAATGAAAGAAATAGAGAAATGATCAAAAGAATAGAGGTGGATGAGAAAACTATTTAATTTTAGAAAAAAAAATTGATTGTAATTGTAATGAAAAAATAATATGTATCACATTTTAGTTATAACATTAGTTATATATATATATATATATATATATATATATATATATATATATATATGAGTTAAACCTTAAAGTAGTCACTGAGATTCACGAAATGTACCGATTTGGTCCCTGACTTTTCAATTGCATTATTTATGTCCTCGAGATTGAAAAAAATGCACCTATTTGGTCCCTTCCCGTTTTTCCCTCCAAACTGCTTTCCGGCGGCAGTGATGTGGCAATGGATTGCCACGCTGGAGTGTCTAACGGTTACATATAATGTGGCAATTGAAAGTATTAAACCCAATGTGATCCCTGAGCCCCTTTTTAACCCTAAATACTCTTCTTCTTCTTCCTAGTTCGTTTTCTTTCCTGTTCGTTTTCACTCACTGCATAGGTACAAAAACCATTTGATTTGACCTTGTTTCTCTTCTGGTTCATCACCAAATTTCGGTTACCTACCAAAAACAAACTTAATTTTTAAGTCCTCGTGAATTTTGAGCCATCTGAGTATTCTTACTTCCCTGAAAAAGGTAACTTTTTTTCTTCTTTTTTGTTGTTTCAATTCCAAATTTTTCAATGGCACAAGTTGTTGAGGAAAGAGAGAACAGCAGAACTCGCATGAGCAATTTCCTAAGAAATCTGCTAAAAAGGTTCATGTCCGTGAAGCATCATCACCATCATGAGCTACAACAACAACAACATCGCCATGGTGATGGAGATACAGAACAAGAGATCAGATTGAGCTGAGCCTTGGTCTTTCAATGAACGGTCATTTTGGTGTGGACCCAACAGTGAAGAAGATCAAGAGAACAACATCAATATTCGAATTCTCATTCTCATTCCCAAAACCCCTCATCAGAGATGAAGATAATAACAACAGCAATAATAATAATCAAAATATCGGGAGTTATTCTAATAACATGCCAATACCTTACACAACAAATCTGATAAAAACATGTTCCCTTCCAACAGAGACATAGGAGGAGTGGAGGAAGATGAAGGAGTTGCGACTGAAGAAGTTGGAAGCAAAAAGAAAGCGCTCTAAGAAGCAGCAGAGGAACATGAAGGCCATAAAGAAAAAGAGTAACCATTCTTCTTCTTTCTCCGAAGTTATTGCTGCTTTGAATGAATTTAGTAGTTTGGGAGAGAACGGCGTCGTTGAGTACTAGCGTGGTAATTCATTGCCACATCATTGCCGCTGGGAAGCAGTTTAGACGGAAAAACGGGAAGGAATTAAATAGGTGCATTTTTTTCAATCTCGAGAACATAAATAATACAATTAAAAAGTCAAAGACTAAATTGGTGCATTTCGTGAATCTCAAACTAATTTGAGATTTAACTTTCATATATATATAATAGAATAATAGATTTGTGTAGCTCTATATTTTGAACTCAATAGTAATAATGTTGCAACTTGCAAGTTTACTTATATGACTATAAATGAAGACTTGCTACACAAATAATCCACTTATTACTAGCTAGTTATGATAACTAAAATTCTCAAGAAGATTATTTCAAAGCTTTAAGCCCCTGTTTAACGACATTAAGAAAAGTCTTACGTTGGCTCTTGTTCTTCAAAACGACACCAAGCTCGACTCCTCCGTCGTTTTGTCCACTTTCAGCAATGGACAAACCCTTGAGGGACTGCACCATTTCCACCTTGCAAGGCTTTCCGAAACCCATGTCGTTCTCATAAACCTTAAACTTTGGTGACCCTCCCACAACCAACACTCTCCCCGACCCAAACATGTCTGAAAATCTCTCTTTCCAATTTTCCATGCCTCGAAACGGCTCCTTCTTCATGTCGTTTATAGCCCTATCTATGACCTTCACGGCGTTCACAAAACCACCTTCACCCTTGAGTTCACTTCTTCTCAGCGTTGCGTTGCACTGCGTTATGCAGTTTCCAAAGTACGTTTCCGGTACCGGGTACTCTAAACGTCCTCTACAATCCGCCGCAAAACAAAAATACTCTTCTTTCATGTTCTCTTCTTCTTCACACGCGCTATCTCTTGCTCTTGCTTTAACCAAGCTACTCCATGCGAAACCACACGCCACCACGAATTTGGATACATATTGCGGCGATTTTAATCCGTCTCTTTTCTTCAGTTGGTTCAGTGAGAAGATTTTCATTCTCTCAATGTCATCTTTATCAAGTACAATCGTTACCTTGACATGATCCTCTTCCATAGCAACGGTTGAATCGAAAGGTTGACTTTGATTGACTTTATTCTTCCAATTTTCCCTCTCTTGAAAATAATGTTTTATAAAAATGGCCTCAAGCTCGTTAGGATCCTTTAGTATTCCCCTATTGAAACATGGAGGTGTTGATTTTTCAAGAAATGTTAAATCAATTCCTCCGCATGCACAAAGGGAAGACCAAAGCTTCATAAACTGACTGCAACACGCACCATCTATCATGTGATTGTAGGTAATGGCGATGCAAACACCACGGTTTGGAAAAACCGTGGCCTGCAGGGCCAAATTTGGAAAAACAAGTGTATCATGATGATGGATTATTTTGCAAGTCAATTTAGGAACAAGTTGATTCAATTTCTTTAGACTTCGAGGGTTGTTGCTGGAGAGATGGTTGAAATCCGATGAGGACTGGAAGACTGTGAAGGCCACGGAGTCCTCCTCAGTGCATCGGATAAAGGGTTTGTGTGGCGGTGGAGGACATAGGAGGTTACCGGCAAGAGGGAAGAAACGTTGAAGGGTGAGAGAGAGAGAGCGTTTGAGAATTGGGAATGTAGTTTGGAGGAAATGGTGGGTGGAGTAAGGGAAATTATAGAAGAATTGGCGTCTACCATAGATTGGACCTGCCAATGATATATCAAGAAATGTAAGGGGAAGACATGTGGCTTTGGGATTATTTGGTGCTACTTTGGATTCTTCAACTAGTTTATGCTCATCATCACCAAGTTTTTCCATTTCAGCATCCAAGCACCAATACTCAACCGGGTATATCTTCAAATTTATATAGTTAGAGGAGTGTTATGCCAGCAACTTTGTGATTTATGGCCATCAAGTAATAATTAATAATATTTTTAATGGTGTGAGATTTCATTTAATGATGTGGGATTATTCATTTTTATTTTACTGGTTACATGGTGGCTAAAATTTAATAAAATTGCTGATCCCTAAACTTTTTCATATAGTTATTTATTTCCACTATCCGAAGGTTAAAAAACCATTAAAATTTATCTTTTAAAAATATAAAATAAAATATATTATTATTAGATTACTCAATTAATAGAATTAAATTAAAAAAATTAAATTAATAACTAAATAATAGCCAAAACTAATAAATTTTAATGTCTCTAATATTTCTCTTCGAAAAATAAAAAAAAATTGTATTAGGTAGTATTTCACAGTTAATATAATTTTTTTCTAAATTTTGTTTAATTAGTTATTATAGAGGTAACTTAATTTCTAATAATAAGTTATTTTTTAAAAAATACTGTGCTTATGCACTACTTATCAACACTATATAGGTTATTTTTAAAACAAATTTAGGGCGAAACTATTCATTAATTATTGTGATAAATGAATTAAATATTATTTATATGCATGTGATAATATATGATTTTAAAAAATATACTTAAAATTGTATAAAATTAAAAAATATAAAAAATTAATTTTTAATTAATATTAATTAATTTTAGTGTTTAGATTTATAATTTATGATTTAGAATTAAATATTTATAATTTAAAATTTAAAATTTAAAATAAATAAAATAATTTTAAAAATTTTGATTGAAAAAAATTAGTTAGCTGGCCTTACACTGTTACTCAAAAACTAAATCCATTTATATTTTAGTATTTTACTCAATCAAAGTTGACTTCAATATAATTATCAGCCGTTGAAACGTATGTTTCACGCCCATTTGATTTAGTTTTTTTTTTTCTTTGGTGTTAATATTGTATGTTTATAGATAGCTAGTGGCCTTTAATTGTTATCCACGATGGATTTGAATATGTCAGCGATATTTTTAGAATTTAATTTTTATTTATTAATAATGTAAAATATTTTATACAATTATATAATTATAATTATTTTTTTAGATAATTATATATATAAATAATATAAAAAATAGTTTTTATTTACTAAAAATAGGATGACTCAAATTTGCGACCTCTTAAATGAGTATAGAAAAATTATGTCATTTGAATTATAACTCATTAGTAATATAAAAAATAGTTATTTTTATTAATATAATATTATATAATTTAATACTCATATAAAATAATTTTATATTAATATTACATCAAAATTAAATTTTATATATTCTTCTTCGTCCTTTATTTGATTACTATGCTCTGAAGGTAGATATTCCACTCACAACCTAACATAGAATATTTAATCAAATGGTGGATAATCTAATAGTGGTTACCAACAGAGAATATTTAATCAAATGGTGGATAATCTAATAGTTGTTATTTTTTATGCGAAGTAAAATTAGAGTTAATATTTAGTTTGGCTAAACTTTGAGGTTAGATTTAATTTATCCTTTCAAATTATAATAGATTTAAATTGGATTTTGAAATTTGTAATCGTAATTTATATTAATTTTTTAACTAATTTTTATTAATAATATGTTCATTGATATATTAATTTACTGTGATTTTAATTTTTTATTTATGTTTTATGTGTCGAGACTTCTTAAAATTTTCAGAAATTTAATTGTTATTTTTAAATTCTAAATTTTTAAGTTGAACTTGTTATTGTCGTCTTTGTGAGGACGTTAGAGAGCCATTCAAGTTTATATAAAGTTTAATAAATTTCAGTCAGAAGTAGGTGAAGAGTCTAAATCTTAAAAAATTAACGTACAAAATTAACATGTCGTTTATAGAAATTAATTCAGAAACTAACGCAAATTATTATTGTAAATTTTGAAGTTCAAATTGAGTTAATTGTAGTTTTAGAAGTAAATTTGAATAAAATCTCAAATTTCAAGAACCAAATTAAATATTAACTCAGTAAAATTATATGTAAAAAAAAGCTGAATTTGCCATCAAATGAGATTTTTTATGAAATGAGAATTAGGATATTTCTATTTCTAATTAGGAATCTCAGTTTTTATCATCTTTTTCATAAACAGTGAAATTAACCATGAGTAAGTAAAAAAGTGGATTTGAACGCGGGTCAGGTAAGCTGCGGATTGAGTATCGTCAAATTTATCATCGAATTTAATTTGACAGTATGAACAACGCAAGAAATTATTTATCGGCGGATTTTTCATTGAATTTTTAATGACTATGTCGAGATTAAGTTGCTGATGGTGTCGGATTATTCTGACAGTAACTTTGGCGCCATATTATGTGTTTTGGCGCCCAATTACTGTCAAATTTTTCTGCCAGTAAATCCTACGATAATTTCTTTCGATAATTAAGTCATAATTAGTAGTAAAATTAAAAATTTTTGTTAATATAATTAGGACAAAAATTTAAAATTACTAGAAATCAACTAATAATTTTATTAAATATCAATTGTTTGAATATAAAAAAATGTCCCAGAAGTAGAATACAATGAAATAGACATAAAATAAATTAAAATCATAAACCCTGCAGATTCCGGTAATCGTCGTCGTCGCCTTCTTCCACCTGCTGAGGCGGCGGAGTAGGTGCTGATGTCAGTGCCCCACCAGCAGCGCTGCCACTGCCTCCAGCACGCATATGTTCGTTTTACATCTCCATATTCTCTCGCAAACGCTCTAACTTCTCCATCATCTGCGAGTTGATGGCTACGGTGTCTCCAATGCATGCAAGAAGCTCGTTGTACCTCTTCTCAAACTGTTGAGCTTGTTGGTGAAGCTCTTGTGTGAGCTTCTGCATCTCCTCCTTCAAGTCGACAACTATCTCGGGATCGGTAGGGTTGGTGGCAGAGGCAGAGGCAGATGAAGCCGCCAATGTGGAGGTACAGAGACCGCTGGAGAAGAACAACCCCAAAGCGAAGTGACGATTCTTGTGGGGCTTAGAGTCAGTCTCGCGCTAGACCCTATCAGGATCTACCACTGAGGTATTGGAGCCAGAATCGTCGTTCCCATTAGTACTAAGCAGCTGAGATTGTTGTGTCGTGACCTCCAATCTCTGCGTGTAGTCCTCTCGTGTAACACACGTTGTGATTAAGATAACAATTAATTGAGTTTAAACCCAATAAATTTCAAATTTAGAATTAATTGAAACTAACAGAATGAGTCGCATACCACTCATTAGCAAATTTCTCCTTGTTGGCCTTCAACGTATGGTTATACTTGAAGGTCTCCGCCAGTGTCGCCTCACAATCCAACGACTTAGACTACACATATTGAAATCAACTAATGAAATAAAGAGTAAAGTACTAAATCGGTCCTCTATGTTTGGGCATAATCCTATTTTGGTTATTAAGGTTTAAAGTGTCCTATTTGAATCCAAAAAAGTTTCATTTCGCTTCAATGTAGTCCGACCGTGAGGCCAAAATTAAATAATTAACGAAATGTCCTACATGACAGCAGTCCAAGAATAAGGTCGATAATCTGGAGAATAAGTAGAAGCTCCAGTGATACAAAATCAACCGAGAATATATCAATACATTTATTTATCATTCTCCTTAGTTCTATAGAAAATATTTTATTTAAATTGTAAGAAAAATAATAAATATATATATTAATGTATCCACGATTGATTTTGTGCCTCTGGAGCTTGTACTTATTCTCCAGATTATTGATCTTGTTCTTGTACTGTTGCCATGTAGGACATTTCATTAATTATTTAACTTTGACCTCACGGTGGGATTACATTGAAGCTAAATAAAACTTTTTAGATTCAAATAGGATACTTTAAACCTTAAGGACCAAAACAGGATTATGCCCAAACGTAGAGGACTAATTTAATACTTTACCCTAAAATAAATAAAGAAACAACTAATTCAAGCAATAATTAACAAACATTAGCAAACTTAAGGGTACGGTGTTCACAGGTATCGCGTACTCGATTACACGTCCGAACCTGAATCGAGCCAATTAAATTGGTTTTAAAACCAATGGATAATCGGGTACAACCCGAACTGAACCGATGATACTCTCTAGTAATGGTCCGGATAATGGTTCTGGTGGTGTAGAACCTAACCAACCCGTAGACCTAAACCTATATTAATTAAATTAAAAAATATAAATTTAAAATATATATACATTTTATTGATTTTATCATTCAAACCCTAACCTAAACATATTTTAGTAGCACCCATTGTATAAACCCTAGCAGAGCTTCCTTACGACCTTACCGTTACTCACCCAACCGAATCAGCAACAATTTCCTCTCGGTTGATGTCTCCATCAGCGTCGTCATCATTCTCCTTCATCTGTGGTGGTCTTCTCTATTCAGAAAAGGATCTAGTTTTTTTTTTATGTTATCTGTTAATTTTTTGTTATATGTTATTTGTTAATTTTTACTCTTTGTTCAATTTTTAGTGCTTGTTTGGGCGCCATTAAATCGATAAAAAAGATCTTTTTTCAACGGAAAAAGATATTTTTTATTTTTTAGTGTGTTTGGCAAATTTCTAACAGTAAAAGTAAAAACACTAGAAAAATAAAAAATAAACATCTTTTTTGAGAAGCTACAATTTACATCTTTTTTTAAAAGATTCTTTTTCCTTAAAAAAAGATGTTTTTGGGACCATGATTAACGGCTGGTCCGCTGGACCTACCGGTAATGTCACAGGGGTCAATGGGATAGTCGAGGTAAAGGGCGAGGACTAAGCAGTCCTAGAAATTCGGTAGAAATCCTCTCTCTACCACGACCACGAGACCCACTTAATCTACATCTGCCACCTGTCGTCATGTCTGCAAAGAGAATATATTATTGACACTAATTAGCGTATATACTACACAAATCCTTCAACATTTATATTATTTCAAAAAAAGTTTGACATAACCTCTCCTAAAATTAGACATATATCCACCTTCACGGTTTTCACAAATCCAACATGGGGGTAACCTTTGATTATAGAGAAATGTGTAGAAACTATCTAACTTAACCTTACATTTAACTTACCATGAAATTGAATCTCCAAGAATTGGGGTAAAATGAACAAATAGATACTGAATATTGTAAAATATAGCAGAGAGAGAGAGAGATACATTGAAGATGAGATTCTTGTTATCAGCGTCCCAGGCCAAGCCACCCCTGAAGTGAATGTTCCAGACAAGGACCAAGATGATGGCAACCAGACTAAGGACGTGAACCATGTATGTGAAGGGAACGGTGGTTACGCCCAATGCCGTCGAAACACTTAACTGTCTCTCTGCGACTCAACAACCATTTTGCCTTCTGAATTAGATCTTCCTACATCTGCATAGAAGCCATTTTCATAATTTAAATATAACTAGAAAGTACTGCACCGACAGTTATTTTCAGACGGATGCAGTGTATTCCATCCATACATTTAAACTATGCCAGGAACTAAGGTGTTCAAAGTATCTTTCTCAACCTCATACTCACACACCAAAGAATCAAAACCCTAACACCTTGCCGCGAAATTAAAACTTGATTAGTGGTGCACGAAATTGTGATCTCAATGGCGCCAACAACTTGGTACGAACAATTGTAATCTCAACTCTTTTTCACAACTCCGCACAACTAACCAGCAAGTGTACTGGGTCATCCAAGTAATACCTTACGTGAGTAAGGGTCGATCCCACGGAGATTGTCGGCTTGAAGCAAGCTATGGTCATCCTTGTAAATCTCAGTCAGGTGGATTCAAATGGTTATGATGTTTTGATAATTAAAATATAAATAAAATATGAAATAGGATAGAGATACTTATGTAATTCATTGGTAGAAATTTCAGATAAGCGTCTGGAGATGCTTTGTTGCTTCTGAACTTCTGCTTTCCTATTGCTTTCTTCCAACCATGCGTTACCTCCTTCCATGGCAAGCCGTATGATCCTCTCGAATGAAAACAAATCCATCTGCGCTGTCACCGCAGGGCTAATCATCTGTCGGTTTCCGCTAGCGTCGGAATAGGACCATTGTCCTTTTGCACACTGTCACTTGTGCCCCACATTCATAGGTTTAAAGCTCGTCACAGTCATCCCTTCCTAGATCCTACTCGGAATACCACAGATAAGGTTTAGACTTTTCGGATCCTGGATCCTACTCGGAATACCACACACAAGGTTTAGACTTTCCGGATCCCAGGAATGGCTGCCAAGAATTCTAGCCTATACCACGAAGGTTCTAATCTTAGATTAGAAACCCAAGAGAATATACTCCAGCTGTCGTCCAATGACTACGTTGAACATCATGTAGATCGCTTTGCGGTTGTCAGGCACGCGACCTTGGCTAAGCGAGTAACGAAGATTGGGTGATTGTCACGGGTCACCCCTTCATTCTGACTTAACTGAATTAAGTACGAGAGTATATCTTGGAGAAGAAGTAGGCATGAATTGGATAGAAAAACAGTAGTAATTGCATTAATTCATGAAGAACAGTAGAGCTCCACACCTTAATCTATGGGGTGTAGAAACTCCACCGTAGAAAATACATAAGTGAACAAGGTCTAGGCATGGCCGTGAGGCCAGCCTCCAAACATGTACAATATCAAAATAGGAACATAAGATAGATGTAAAATAAATCACTAAAAGTAGTTTTTATACTAAACTAGTAACCAGGGTTTACAGAAAATGAGTAACTAAGTGCAGATTGTACAGAAATCCACTTCCGGGGCCCACTTGGTGTGTGTTTGGGCTGAGCATTGAAACTTTTTCGTGCATAGGCTGTTCTTGGAGTTAAACGCCAGCTTTGGTGCCAGTTTGGGCGTTTAACTCCAATTCTGGTGCCAGTTTGGGCGTTTTACGCCAAGATATTTTAGGCTGACTTTGAACGCCAGTTTGGGCCATCAAATCTCGGGCAAAGTATGAACTATTATATATTTCCGGAAAGCCCAGAATGTCTAATTTCTAACGCAATTAAAAACGCGCTAATTGGGCTTCTGTGGCTCCAGAAAATCCACTTCGAGTGCAGGGAGGTCAGAATCCAACAGCATCTGCAGCCCCTTTTTTAGCCTCTAAATAAGATTTTTGCTCATGTCCCTCAATTTCAGCCAGAAAATACCTAAAATCACAGAAAAACACACAAACTCATAGTAAAGTCCAGAAATATGATTTTTGAATAAAAACTAATAAAAATATAATAAAAAGTAATTAAAACATACTAAAAACTATGTAAAAACAATGCCAAAAGGGTATAAATTATCCACTCATCAATTAGTTGATTTTCACAGTATCACGGAGCATAATTGTAAATTTAGCAAAAATTGAAAAACATAGAGCACTTACCGTGATTCCGTGCATTTGCCGGAGCCAGCACTTTCTCCACGATTCCGTTGGAGCTGCATTCGCGTCGAGACGGTTGCGATGGTTCTCTCTTCATCAACGTGTGGTAAAATTCCACCACTTCTAGCACCCTCGTCAACAAGAACAACAACGCAGAAGATCAATCAAAGTAAAAATACACAATAAAAAAAAAAGAACATACATTCTCTATTTCTTCCTACTAGAGCATGAACTAGATCTAAAAATATGAAGAGGAAGAACCAAATCGCAGAGGCTCGCTAAAGGCAGCAATAGCGGCATTGCTTGCGGCAGCGAGGTGATAAATAAAGGCGGCAAGGAAATGAGTGGCGGTGACTAACCTTCAGATCGAAGCCAGAACCTCATTGAAGGCAACGACATGATGTTGCTTGATATGGCGAGGGGATGTGTGCCGGCGAGGAGATGAACAATGGCGGTGAAATAAGCGGCAGTGACAAACCTTCGATGCCAGATCGAAAACTTGCTGAAGGCAACTACGATGTTCTTGCAATGGCAAGGATATGAGTTGCGATGAGGGGATGAGCGGCAGCGAAGAGATGAATGACAGTGGCAAGGGAGTAGGGTTCGTCATTCCCTTTTTTATTGAGAAGCCACACTAATCACTCTAAGTCTCTGATATAGTCAAATACAACACATCTGAATTTAAAAGATGGAAAAAAAATGATAGTGGCGGTTTCAAACCGCCACAATAAACAAAAACCGCCACAAAAATAACAAATATTATGGCACAAGCTAAAACCGCCGGAATTAACAGGAGAAATGGCGTTTCTATAAAAACCGTCCTAAAATTAATGCCATTTTAATCTTATTTTTTTGTAGTGAACCAACCTCAATTCACAGTATCATTCAAAACTCAATTAAATTCATTACAATTAAACTTAATTAAACAAAGAGCCTTTATAATACAAATGCAAAGCAATAATCCTTAATCTCATGAAGGTTGGAAACATAATATGTAAGATAAAGGACCAAAATCGTATACCTTAGAGTGATAAATAATCCTTGAATATGACTAATTTAAACTTAGCAACTTAGCCATTCAATCTACAGAAATGTGCCTAACAAGTTATTATTTAAACTTGTAATAATCTATATCACATGAAAATACATTATAAAACATAATTGAATTGTTATAAGATTAGATTTGTACAAAATAAAAATTCAACTATTTATTGATAATGGCCAACTAGAAATTATAGTTAAAAAAAGTTTCATTTTAATTTCATAATTTATAGATCAAATAACAAAAAGAATTTATCAAAATATACACACAGCAAATAATGAATATACCAGTATTATAACCAAATTTGCATGTTTATATCTCGGGTCTTATATAATTTTTTTCTTAATATATATAACTATTTTTATTTGACATCCTTACACAAAAAATCATCAATTTTCTTAAATAACTAAAGTCGTATTCCTGAAGCAAATTATTTCCGTTCTTATATTAAATTTATAATTAATATAAATACAATAAAATAACATACCTTATTATCATACTGTTACCAATAATATTGAATAATTAATTGAGTTGTTACAAAATTCTAAAATAATAAAATTCAAACCTTAAACCCAATTTTATAGTAATTAATTTCAAATCCTACACCCAATTTCACGGTAACATAATTTAAACTCTAAACCCTAAATCTATAGAAATTTGTTCATAAAACATATATTGAAACCAATTTCACAACAAAATCCAAATATTAATGGTAGAAACGGCTAACTTACTTGTGATGGAGGAGGTGGCCGGCGGCATAGCAGACTCCTCGTCGTGGTGGCGAGGCAGTGCTGTGCAGATTTTTCACGGAGTAAAGGCGCAGCTTGAGGCAACGAAGCAAAGGACCAGAGGAGGGAGGTGCATGGCGACAGGGGGTAGAGGTAGCGATGTTAATAATGGAGCAGTTGGGAGAGGAGATGGGTAGAGAGAAAGTGCGAGAAGAGGGGTAGAGAGAGAGAGGAGATTTCGAAATGAAGGAGGAGAGAGTTCGCGCTTTGAATTTCAGGGCTCAACTCCTTACCGTCGGATTTACCGGTGAATAAATCCGACGGTAACGCACTGCGGTCATCAAAACGCAGCGTTCCACTAAAATGAGTTTACTGGCGGATTTTTTCGCCAATAAATCCCATGCTACGTTTTGCACCTATTTTCTCCATTTTTCCTCTAACTATTACCGGCGAATTTACTGTCGGAAATGAAAATCCGTCGGTATTGATTTGACCTGTCGAATTCTACATGAAAACCGTCTATAAATTCGTCGGTAATACTGATGCTAATGCGCGACGCTAAATCCGACGGTACTTAGTATTTTTTTCGTAGTGTAAGTGAATGTTGAACCAAAGACCCCTCATTTAGCGTAAAAAATCTTTATCATTGGGCCAAGATAAAAAATTAATAATTTAATATTTTTATTTATACAAAAACTAATTCTATTTAGTGATATATAATTACATTATATCACAACCTACACTCAGATCACAGATTCACAACCCCCCAAACTCCCAAAGAACTCTCAAATCTCAATTTCTCTGCAATTCCGCATCTGCCCTCACTCCCCTTGCCGGCGCTACTCGTTCACGTTGCTGACACTTGCTAGCTTGGTCGTCGTGCTCCGTGTTCGACTACTCGCATGCTCTATTCAGACTTTAGCACTCTCCGTGCTCTATGCTCCGTTCAGACTTCAGCATCGTGCCGTCGTGGTCCGTTTATTAGGTTTTATAATAATATTTCATATTTGTGAAAACCTACGGGTAGGATTGAATACTCGCGGGTTGACCACGTGTTGGATTAGGAAGTTGGGTCCGATTCAAATCATATCTTATCTTATCCATTATCATCCCTAATTGAGTTATCAGGTTGCGATTCAATGCAAGTTTGTGACAATTCAAACACTACTTTTTCAAGCAATTGAAAAGCCAAATTAAACTATTTTAAAACTAAAACATTCAAATTAGTTGTGGTGATGTATCATAGTTGTTAAAATCGAATTGAATCGATCAGTTCAATTAAAAAATCGATAAATCAAATTTTAAAATAATCCCGTCTAATATTTTGACCGTTTAAAAAAAAACGATACAAATTGGTTAAAATTGTAAGTCAATAATTAGCAAAATAAAAATTTCTCTTTACATTTAAATTTAAATCCTTTTGCGAACAGTAACTTAGCCTATATTTATCTTTTCTTAAAAAATATATAATATATAAATTAAATTATATTTTTAAATTTATATTTATTAATTATAATTTAAATTGTTCAATTGGTAACTTACTAATTAAACTAATAAATTAATAATTTTATCGGTTTAATTAAGAGTTCTTCTGACAATTACGGGTAATACTCCCTTTCATGGAGTGAAATTTCTTATTTTATTATAATATTGAGTTATTGACCCTTGAATTTTAAGAAGCAAGGGAGAACTTAAACAGAGAGAAAGAACATGCTAAATTTCATGGTAATAAATATAGTAATACACCTTTCGGACTTTCGTTACCTTCAAAATGTGATAAGTATAAGAATTATCTATTATATAATTAATGCTCGAAAACCTAAATGTTTACGTGGTAATGAGGTAAAATTTATCTATTATATATTATTAAAAACGAATTTCTTTAGTATCGTTGACGCAGCATGTGTTTAAAAGTATCTTTTAATTTATTTTATTTAATTAAGTTAAATGTATTAATTAATTATTTATTTAATTTAATTAAAATAAATATCAAATTATTTAATATTTTATTTGATTGTATAAATAATAAAATATTAATTATTTAATTTAATTAAAATAATATTTTATTTTAATTTATATTAATTTTTTGTCTTATGTATTTTAATTAAAAAGATTTTAAGTGTTATATTAACTAATCATTTATTTTATTTAATTGAGATAAATATTAAATTATTTAATATTTTATTTGATCATATTAACTATAATCAATCAATTATATTAATTATTCGATTTGACTAAAATAAACGAATTAATTTTATTTTAATTTACATTAATTTTTTGTCTCATATATATTTGATTAATGATTTTAAAAGTGTTATAATTTTTACATAATATATTTATAAGATGTTTTTTATTTAACTTACTTTATTAATACAAACAATTATAATTAGTTTATCATATCAATTATTTAATTTAATTAATTTAAATATATGTTATCAAAAAATAATTTATTATCATATTAATGTTTGAGTTGTTATTTATCAAAAAAAAAAATTTTATCTTAAATATTTTAATTTTAAATTCTAAACTTTTATTCATGGTTTATATTTCTCTTTTTTATTTTAATATCAAATCTATTAGTTCTATTAATATTTTTTTATAATTTATTATCTAATAGTTATATATCTATCATTAATTATGTGGTCGTGACTATTTTTTCAATTTACTAAAAAAATATAATTTTATTTATTTTTTTAATTTCTATATTTTATAATTGATTCACGTTAAAAAATTATACATGCTTAAAAAAATCTTATTTTTTTACTAATTATTCTTCTATTCAATACTTTTTTTATGATGCATTATTTTTATTCTTTGATTTGTTTTATAAACTATAAAATATTATTATTCATTATTGTATCCTACCTTTTTCATTTTTTTATTCTATTCCTATTTATTGATGTTTTTATAATTTTGATTATAAATTGTATCATTTTTATCTTATACAAGTTAATTTATCAAAATTCTTTACATATTGAATTTTTTCAATGTTTAAATTATATTTTTTATATACTTTATTTCATTTCTAATTTGAGAAAATGAGTGATGAAATAAAATTTGATAAAAATAGTTGTACGTCTTTTTTTTGTCTTTTTTGTTTACCACTTTTTTTTGTAGAGATCATGAATAATTATATACAATGGTGTTTATGTGTAAAAAGTAAGTATAAATTATATCATATTTTCTCTTAGTAAATTTTTTATTGAAAATATTTGATAACAAAAAAAAGTAGTAAAAAATAACCATAACTTACCTTATTTAACATTCATTAATTGTTGTGACAATTAATAAATGATAAATAAAATAAATTTTACCCGTTTTTTATGCCTCTCTAGCATTACCGATTTTTTATTATGTATCTTGAAATAAACTTATCGATGGCTAGGTTTTATATATATATATATATATATATATATATATAATATTTTCAATAACGCTCCCACTGTATTTGCCAACAGATATAGCATCGACAATATTTTCCGTCGGTAATATTTTTAGCGCGTCCAATTACGCCAAGGTCGTGCCAAGACTTACCAATGGTTTGGCAAATAAAATCCACAAAAAAAATAATAACCTGCTAATATTACTGACGTCTTTGGGGTTTCTTTACGGCTTAGTTATTGGTAACTGTTAGTAGGTCCCCAACTAAGTGGGATCCACAAGTTTTTTAAAACAAAAAAAAATAAATAAAAAAAGAAGACTAGCTAATAAGCCACGACAAGGAGAGAGAGAGAATTAAGCCTCTCATGTTTGAAACAAAGAAAACAGGGGAAGAGAGAGTTCTTCGGCGTCGAGAGAAGAAGAAAATTGGGGGAAAAGAGCATTGCCATTTTGATCACATTGACCTACTAAATTCGCTCTATTTCTTATGAAATTTTAGTATGTTATTTCTGGTGTAGAAATGAACATTAGGATATAACTTGCTAGTTGTATTGCCTTCTCTTTTGCCTGATTTGAGATACCCATTTTGTGAAGGTTTTACGTTAATTCCACGAGTTTTAGTGATGTATTTTGTTGATTGTTGAGATGCCCTAGTGTCACTAGGAAGACTGTTTGTGTATCCATTATTCTGATAGTAGAAGATTTTACTGGACTAGGTCCCATGGATTTTTTGTCCCTCTTTTGGGAGTTTTCCCCGTTAAAATTCTGGTGTCTGATTATTTAATTTCTGTCATTATATTTGCTGCTTGAAGTATCTTTGGTATTGCCTATTTAATCGCACAGGTTGTGAAAAAATTATTTTTGGTGCTTCCGCTGTTAGACAGGTTCTTGTTTTGAACCTTTGTTGAGTTTTCCCAACAAAGTGGTATCAGAATTTTGGTTGTTTATCTGTGTGCTGATTAAATGGAGGAAAATACTCATGGGCCAAATATGGTCAAATTGAATTCCCAAAATTACTCGATTTGGAAGACCCTCATAGAAGACATGTTGTATAGCAAGGACTTGTATGATCCGGTGGAGGGGGATAAATCTAAAGGTACCAAATCCGATGCTGAATGGAAGAAATTGAATCGGAATGCAATTGCTTTGATTAGGTAATGGCTTGATCTTAGCGTGTATCCACATGTTGACACCGAAATGAATGCCAAGAAGATGTGAAACAAATTGAAAGAGTTATATGAGAGGAAAATTGTGCAAAACAAAGCATTCTTGATTAGGAAGCTTGTCAATATGAAGTACACTAAAGGTAAATCAATGCCGGAGCATTTGAGCATTTTTCAGTAGACGGTGAACCAACTGACAAATAATAAAATCACTTTGAATGATGAATTGCAAGCCTTGTTGTTGTTGAGCTCTTTGCCTGATAGTTGGAAAGTTCTAGTTGTGACATTGACTAACTCAGGTCCAAATGGAAAGTTGATGTTAGTAATGGTTAAAGAGAGCATGTTGAATGAAGAAGCCAGAAGAAAAGAGCAAAGTTTGACTAATGCCTCCTCTTAGTCAGAAGCACTTGTTTCAGAGTCACGGGGGAGAAGTCAAAGTAGAAAACCTCACAATTCCGACAAGTCAGAGAGTCGAAGCAAGTCAAGAGAAAAGTACAAGCCAAGAAAGAAGTTCATTTGTCACCATTGTGGCAAGTCGGGGTATATCAAGAGGTATTGTAGGTTCTTGAAAAGAGAACAATCAAGGGGAAGAAACGAAGACAAAGGTAAAGATAGTGATAAAGAAAATGCTGCTATTGTTTATGAAGATGTTCTTATCACATATAATGAAAATTATGTGAATCTTATCTGTGATGATTCCACTAGGATTATGGACTCTGGTGCCTCATGTCATGTCACTCTGAGGCATGAATTTTTTACTTCCTATACTGCTGGAAATTTTGGCGAGATCAAATTGGGAGATAAAGGAGTGTGTGATATCATTAGTATGGTTGATATGTGGCTTGAAATTAACATGGGATGCAAGTTGCAGTTGAAGAATGTTAGGCATGCGCTAGACATGCGGTTCAATCTTATTTCAGTGAAGGCATTGGATCAAGAGGGGTATTGCACTTCCTTTGGAAGTGAAAAATGCAAGGTTACCAAAGAGGCTCTCATTGTTGCTAGAGAAGACAATAGTCTCACTACTCTCTACCGGTTGCAAGCAAATTTGTGCAAAGAAGATGTGAATGTAGCTGATGATTCCTCTTCTGATTTGTCGCATATACTTCTTGGTCACTTTAGCGAGAAAGGACTAAGCGTCTTAGCCAAGAAGCACTCACTTCCCTTGAAAAGTACAACTTTAAATACTTGTACTCATTGTTTTGTTGGAAAGCATGCTAGAGTATCATTTCATAGTTCTGAACCTCATAGGAGATCACATGTTCTAGATTTAGTTCACACTGATGTTTGCACTATGGATACTAAGACACTAGGTGGTGCATCATACTTTGTTACTTTTATTGATGATTATTCTCGAAAAGTGTGGGTTTTTTTTTTTGAAATCTAAAGACCAGGTGCTCAGTATCTTCAAACACTTTCATCCAAGTGTTGAAAGAGAAATAGGGAGGAAATTGAAATGTGTTCGAGCAGCTAATGGTGGTGAATACAGGGGTTCGTTTTAAGAGTATTGTAAAGGACATGGGATCAAGTTTGAGAAGACAGTTCCTAAGACTCCTCAACATAATGGAGTTGTAGAGAGAATGAATCGCACTATCAATGATAGAGTTAGGTGTATGCTCTCTCATGCAAAGTTGTCTAAATCCTTTTGGGGTGAAGCGATGAGGACTGCAATAGATCTGATCAACCTTTCTCCCTTTAGTTCCACTTAATGGTGATGTTCCAGAGAAAGTTTGGAGAGGGAAAGATGTCTCCTATAGTCACTTGCGAGTGTTCGGCTGTAGGGCTTTTGTTCATATTCCAAGAGATGAAAAGTCTAAACTTGATGAAGCAGTGTATTTTCATGGGTTATGGTCACGAAGACTTTGGTTACAGATTACGGGATCTGGTGAGTAAGAAGATAATTAGAAGTCAAGATGTGATTTTTCTTGAAGACCAAACTATTGAAGATCTTGAGAAGACAGATAAGCCAACAATAACTGTTAGACGTTCTACTGATGATGAACCTGGTCCTTCCACTAGACCTCCTGTTGATGGGGGAGATGTACAAGTTGATAATGATGGTGATGATTTGCATGATGAACCTACACCTCAACCTGCGGTGCCAGATGTTGAAGTTCCACCTGAACCACCAGTTGTGCCTGAATTGAGAAGATCTACTAGAGAGCGTCATCTTTCTCAGAAATACTCTTCTCATGAGTATGTGATGAACACTGAGACTGGGGAGCCAAAGAATTACCAGGAAGCTATGTCTGATGAGCATAAGGAAGATTGGTTGAAGGCCATATAAGAAGAAATGAAATCCTTGCATGAGAATCATACATTTGAATTTGTGAAGTTGCCGAAGGGTAAGAGAGCATTCAAGAATAAATGGGTGTTCAAATTAAAAGCGGATAAAAATGTCTCACGGCCAAGGTACAAAACTCGATTGGTTGTGAAAGGCTTTGAGCAAAATAAAGGTATTGATTTTGAGGATATTTTCTCTCCAATTGTGAAGATGTCCTCTATTCGAGTTGTGCTTGGATTGGCAGCTAGCTTGAATTTAGAGGTTGAGCAACTTGATGTGAAGATTGCATTCCTTCACGGTGATATAGATAAAGAAATCTATATGGAACAACCAGAGGGTTTCGAGGTTAAAGGAAATAAGCACCTTGTATGCAAGTTGAAGAAGAGCTTATATGGGTTGAAGCAAGCGCCAAGGCAGTGCTACACGAAATTTGATTCCTTCATGGAAGGTCATGGGTATAGTAAGACATCGTCTGATCATTGTGTATATGTTAAGAAATTCTCTGATGGTGATTTTATAATTCTCTTGCTTTATGTTGATGACATGTTGATTGTTGGTCATGACACTAAGAAAATTGAAAGTCTTAAGAAAGACTTTAACAGATCCTTTTCTATCAAGGATTTGGATCCTGCAAAGAAAATCCTTGACATGAGTATCACTCGTGACAGGAAGAATGGGAAACTGTGGTTGTCGCAGCAGAAGTATATTGAGAAGGTTTTAGAGAGGTTTAGCATGAGTAATTCCAAACCTGTTAATCTCCACTTGCTAGTCATTTCAAGCTGAGTTCACAGCAATGTCCTACAAGTGAGAAAGAGAAAGCAGAAATAAAGAAGATTCTATATGCATCTGCAGTTGGTAGTTTGATGTATGCGATGGTTTGCACCAGGCCGGATATTGCTCATGCCGTTGGAGTTGTTAGCCGGTTTCTCTCTAATCTTGGCAAGGAACACTGGCAAGCAGTGAAGTAGATTCTCAGATACCTTAATGGTACTTTCAGAGTTTGTTTATGCTTTGGGAGTGGCCAACCTGTGTTGGATGGTTACACAGATGTATATATGGGTGGGGATCTTAATTCAAGGAAGTCTACTTCTGGTTATATGATGACTTTTGCAGAGGGAGCTGTGTTGTGGCAATCTCGACTTCAGAAATGTGTTGCTTTGTCTACTACAGAGGCATAATATATTGCTGTTGTTGAAGCTTCTAAGGAACTCTTTTGGATGAAAAAATTTCTACACGAGTTAGGCATCAATCAAGAGAAGTTTATGTTATTTTGTGACAGTCAGAGTGTTATCCATCTCAGCAAAAATCTGACGTTTCATTCCATATCGAAGCACATAGAGGTGAGGTATCATTGGATACGTCAAGTGCTTGAGATGAAGTCATATGCACTTGAGAAGAACCATACTGAGGATAATGGTTCAGATATGATGACTAAGAGTTTACCTGCAGTAAAATTTGATTCCTGCAAAGAGAAGGCGGGCTTAGTGGAGCAGCCTATCCCCACTTGAATTGGTGAGGGGGAGATTTGTTAGTGGGTCCCCAACTAAGTGGGGCCCACAAGTTTTTTAAAACAAAAAATAAATAAATAAAGAAAGAAGAGTGGCTAATAAACCACGGCAAGGAGAGAGAGAGAATTAAGCCTCTCATGTTTGAAACAAAGAAAACAGAGGGAAGAGAGAGTTCTTTGGCATCAAGAGAAGAAGAAAATTGGGGGGAAAAGAGCATTGCCATTTTGATCACATTGACCTGGTAAATTCGCTTCATTTCTTATGAAATTTTAGTATGTTATTCCTGGTGTAGAGATGAACATTAGGATATAACTTGCTAGTTGTATGGCCTTCTCTTTTGTCTGATTTGAGATACTTATTTTGTGGAGATTTTATGTTGATTCCACCAGTTTTGGTGATATATTTTGTTGATTGTTGAGATGCCCTGGTGTCACTAAGAAGACTGTTTGTGTACCCATTATTCTGATAGTGAAAGATTTTACTGGATTAGGTTTCATGGGTTTTTTGTCCCTCTTTTGGGGAGTTTTTCCACGTTAAAATTCTAGTGTCTGATTATCTAATTTCTGACATTATATTTGTTGCTTGGAGTATCTTTAGTATTACCTATTTAATTGCACAGATTGTGAAAAAATTATTTTTGATACTTCCGCTGTTAGATAGGTTCTTGTTTTAAATTTTTGTTGAGTTTTTCCAACGGTAACCTCATTGCCGAAATGGCCATTGGAGCTTTCGTCGGTAATCTAGTAATATCTAGTAGTGGACTAATTTAAAATTATTTATGCATCAAATAAGTTTTTTTTTTTTGGATTGATGAACTTAATCTTTATCAATGGAATTTTGGTGATAATTTTTTATTTTTTGAAAGTAGAATAGAAATAAAATAGAAATATTATTTTTACGATAAAGTATTCTTCTATTGATTGTAATTAAATGTTCATTGTGAATTTTTTCACAACCATAAGAGTAAGATTGTCTTTAAAAATTGTACTCAATTAGATAATTCTCATTAGTAATAGAATATATATACTATAAACAGAAATAACAGTAATGTAATCAATCATGTAAAAAATTAGTCATTAGAATAATTTCTTCTTTAAGATTTTACTTCCATGAAATTAATTATTTCCTATTTCTTTTAGATTTAATTAATTTGTTCTTATTTTCCTCTAATACGAAGAATTCTTCCATGTTCGATATTATATCCATTACATGTAAATATTATTATGAAAAATGTTTGAAATTCATTAGAATTTATTATCTTTAATCATTAAAAATAAAACAAAAATAATAAATTCTGATAATTCTCTCCTTTAACATTTCTCTATTACTATATGTACTTTTTCATCTTAATATGATTTTTAAAATTTTAATTTATTTAATTGGATTTTCTAACTTTATATTCCTGACTCAAATTAATTTTTTGCCATTTTTGTTCTAAAACAGTAACGACAACTAAAATAAACTTAACGTTTGTTACGCAGATTTTTTAATAGCTATTTAATATGACAATTAAAATTTTTTTATCTTAATTTATTTTTTAAGAAGATTTTAAAATTCTTAAGTGAAATTAAAATTAAAATGTTAAAGATTTTATAAGAAAAAAATTAAGATAAAAAAATTCAATTATCATAATAAATAATTATTTAGAAGTCTAATGTAATTAAGGCTGCACACGGATCGGATCGGATCGGATATAGTCTAAAATTTTATCCGATCCGCACTGTACTCATCGGATCGGATACAATATCTGCATTTTTTTCAGGCCAGATCCGATCCGATCCGCATACATGCAGATCGGATCGGATCGGATATTGGGTATATCCGCATAATTAAAAAAAACTATTTTAAGATTCTATTTCTCTATTTTTACAAAAAAATATCCATAAAATTCATTTTTCACCTGTTTGAGCTTATTTACTCTTAAAATATTATCAATAAAAGTTCTCTTGAATAACAAAAAGACATAATAACACAAGATTTAAGTTTAATTATTCTAAGTTGAAGTACAACATAAAAAATTAAAAACAAGATATCATAAAATTTATAAAACAACACACTAAAATTCATATTACATTAGGGTTTACTTTCTTAAATTATGCTATTTATATGAGACGTAGTGCAGATATGCGGATTTGCGGATCGAATTCATGGATATCATTGCTAAATCCGTAATCCGATCTTACCATAGTGCGAATCAGATCTGATCCGATCCGATGGCTCTGCGGATCGAATAATATCCGCAAAATTCGAATCGAATGCGAATAATTACCGCGAATATGCGAATATTATCCGATTCATGTGCAGTCCTAAACATAATAATCGGCAATTCATCTCAATATGTTATTAAGGGTCATGTAACAAAAATAAAGTTAAGCTAGAGAGTAGAGACCAATATGAACAACAAATGTTAAGTGAAGGATTAAATTAAATAAATTAAATTTTTGAAGACTAAATTGATGCTGAGAATAATTTAAATATTAACTCAAAATTAATTACTTAATACGTTACCTCAATAGCGATAAGCTTGATGACGTACGTAACTCAGTTACAACATATCGTTACGTTTGATAACTTTTCCTTGCAACTTCACGTGGATAATAGTTAATTTCATTGGAACCTCCTAATTAATATATTATTGAGTAAAAAGTGTGATACACATGTTGATAGACACATTTTTATCGTACACACATAGCTGCACAGTATTAAAGATAATTTGCGACATTGATGTCCCATTATAAAAAATACGAAAATATTTGATAATAAAAAAAAATTAACAAAAAATAACCATAATTTATTTTATTTAATATTTATTAATTATTACAATAATTAATAAATATTAAATAAGATAAATTTGGACTTTTTTTTTTCTAACATTAATGTTCTCAAAAATATGTGCCGTATAGTTATTGTTATAAAAAGAAGAAAAAATTTGCAATGACGTTGAATACTCCGATCCATTTTGCTTAGCTTGGTGGAAAATGAAAATCAACTCTTAGCAATTTCCCCTCACTTTCTTTCGAAAACACTATTTGTCTATTTGTGATATGACCGAGTTGTTACTCAGAAAATCAATTTATTATATATATTGTTGACTGTATAACTATATATCCAAGTGTATGCTCTTATTTATTTTTTACGGTAATACGAGGAGTAAATAGTCAAAATCGTCCTTGAAAAATATTTCGATCTTCATTTTGGTCCTCAAAAAATAAAGTTAATCAAAATCATTCTCGAAAGATACACGATTGGTCACGTTAGTCCTTCCGTCAATTGGATGATGATGTGTCACGTTAAGTGCCACGTGGCATATAATGACGTAGAGGGCTAATGCCACGTGTCACAAGATGATTGGTTGACGTGTCGGTCAGTGACATGTGGCATTAGATCAGCGACACGTGACACTTGAGATGTAAAAAAGTTATTTATAATCAAAATAGTCCTTGAAAGTTCAGACGTAAGTCATTTTCATTCCTAAAATTTTAAAAATTAATCAAATTAGTCCTTATATAATTTTTTTAAATTTTTTCTTGATAATATTAAATTTAAAATATTTTTTGATACTACTAATTTTAATAGAAATGTAATTAACAATAATTTTTGAGGACCAAAATGGATATCGAGATATCTTTCAGGGACGATTTTGGCTATTTACTCGTAATACGAAACAAATAGATTAATATTTAAAATGTAAGATAAAATATATTAATTAGCTATTAGTATTTAAAAATATAGGATAAAATATATTGTTGTTAAATTATTATTAAAAAAAATTGAATTAATAGTTAAAATTGATGGTCAAAATAAATAATAAATTATGATGATTCTTTAATATTTTTTCATATTTTTCCTGTGATAAAATTTCTTTTTTCTAATAATTTAAATTGTTAAAAAGAGATATATAAATGATTATATTTTTAATATATTTTTTTATGTACGATTTTTTTTTTTGAATTTGCGTGAATGTGACATAAGTTTTTTTTTTTTATTATTTTTGTCTTATGTTGTTTTTTTATTTTGGTTCAACAATGATAAAATTCTAAACTTTTCAATTATAAAAATTTTGATATCATATTTTTTTTTAAAAAAATTAAACTAATAAAAAAATACATGAATAATTATTTTTTCTATCTCTAAATAAAAGTTAATAGCTAGTCCATATATTTTTGAATAAGTCATCCACTACACGAGCTACATCATACGACAATTGAAACACTTTGGAGTCATTATGTTTTTTCTCCATTATTTAGGGGAAAATCGTATACTTTCCACAAGCTTTTAGCTTCAATTTTGAACAGGAAATTGATATGATCAGCCAGTATATAAGTACATACACCCTCTCTGCTAATTTCCACATGTTCGAATAATAGCTATCTCATCATCACCTATCAATTTTAACTAACAAAGTTGCACCACCAAAAAAAAAAAATGGAAAATCATCATAGCAAGCATAAGCTTGTGGAACAAACACAAGTTGGTCTTGCAAAAGCATACCATGATAATGATGATCCAAAAATCAAATCCCTCCCCCTTACATTCCTTGACCTACCTTTTACAGGTCCAATTTACGTTAGACGCCAATTTTTCTATAACTTCCCTTTTTCCACCAACCATTTTTACCAAAATACCCTCCCAACCCTCAAACTCTCTCTGTCTCTTACTCTACAACGTTTCTTCCCTCTAGCCGGGAACCTCCTATGTCCTCCACCACCCCACAAGCCCTTCATTCAATGTACCAATGAAGACACCGTCACCTTCACCATCGTCGAGTCGGCTTCGAATTTCGATCATATTTCAAGCAATGACCCCAAAAGTGTCAAAGATTTGGATCACTTGGTTCCAACATTAATGGACAAGGCCACGCATGACAAGAATGATGACACGATCGTGTCACCACTTGTGGCCTTGCAGGTCACGGTTTTTCCAAACCGTGGTCTTTGCATCGCCATCACCTATTGTCACGTGATGGACGGTAGGTGTTGTGGCCATTTTATGAAATTTTGGTCTTCTCTTTGTGGAATAATAAATTTGGAAGAAATTATTGACTCAACACTCTTAGAGAAGCACTATTCATTACTACCCTGTTTTGATAGGGAAATATTGAAGGATCCTAATGAGCTCGAGGCCGTTTTGTTGAAAGACTATTTTAACGAGAGGACATTATGGAAGGACAAACTCGTAGCTCAAAGTCAAAATGGTGAATCAATATTGGAAGAGGACTATGTTAAAACAACAATTGTGTTTGGTAAAGAAGACATTGAAGCAATGAAAAGGTTTGCGATGAACAAATTGAAAAAAAGCAACGGATACAAAGCGCCGCAATATCTATCAACCTTTATGGTGATATGTGGTTTTGTATGGAGTAGTTTAATTAAAACTACAAGACATAACGATAACAATGAAGGAGGAGAAGAAGAAGAAGAGCATTTTCATTTTCCAGCTGATTGTAGGAATAACAATCTACTCGGATATCCAATTCCAATTACTTATTTTGGGAATTGCATAACACAGTGCCAAACAAAGCTTAAGAGGATGGAACTTAAAGGAGAAGACGGTTTTGTGAATGCGGTTAAGGTAATAGAAAAGGGTATAAACGACATGAAGAGTTCGCCGTTTCAGGGTGCGGAAAATTGGAAGGCATTGTTCATGAAGTTGTTTGTGTTGGGGAATAGTGCGTTTCATGTGATGGCTTCGCACAAGTTGGGTGTGTATGAGACTGACTTTGGATTTGGAAGGCCTAAGAAAGTTGAAATGGTGCATTCATCAAAGGCTATATCTCTTGCTGAAAGTGGACACGTGGAGGGAGGGGTTGAGGTTGGATTGGTGTTAAAGAGGGTCCATTATCAAAGATTTGTTCATGTTCTTAAACAAGGGTTTCGAGATTTGATTTGATTTCAAATCCTGATGAATAACTGAAATAGTAGGTTTAATAATAAGAATTATTGTTGTTGTGCATGCCATAATGTGTGTGTGTTATTGTGTTGATGACATGCATTGCTGGTTAGATTTCGTGTACTAATTAATAAGTCTTGATGCGATGAGACCGTGTAATAAGTCGTGAATGATGATATAGCTATTTGAGATATAATGCTGGATGATTATTAAGATTTCGTAATCATATTTGTTGTCATCAAATCCCTACTGATGTTTTTTTTTTTAAATAAAAAAGCTCAACACAATAAGGTGGAGCAAAAGAAAAGAAATAAAAACTTATAATGCTAAAAATAATAATTCCTAGCCATTTTTGATATTGCCATCAACAACTACAGGATTCACCACCAATCTACTCATCGTAACTTGTAAAGGATCTATTAATAATGTCCACCACACTTGAACTTTCATTTTTGAAGATTCTATCATTTCTTTCTAGCCAAATTGTTCAGATGACTACGAAAAAGTCAACCAACCACCGCTTCCATTCCATTTTTCTCGCTGATATATCCGTCTAACTTTCATAGTGTTGTTTGAGCGTACCTGGAATAGTCCATATCCTTCCAAGAGTGAATAACTAAGCACACCACACCTGCTAAATGAGCTCACAACCAATGAACAAGTGAAAAGCAGTTTCAACAGACTTATGACATAAAACACACATCTTATCATTCTGGCCAATAACACCTAATCTATGCAGTCTTTCCTTGTATTCACCCTACCAACCAGTGCAAACCAAGTAAACAACTCAACCTTTGGTGGGACGAATCATCTCCAAATAGTACTAGTGAAGCTATAGCTTGTGATATCTGTCAGAAGTACCTCTGCCTGCAATACCTACACAAAGGAGTTAGTAGAATAAATACCTTTTTTTTATTAAATTTCCATACCACTCTGTCCTCTCTCTTAGTTGTCAATTTCACTGATTGCAGAACCGCATGAAACTTGTTTACTAGTTCCAGTTCCCATTGAAATAACTCTCGTCGCCACTGGAAATTCCAAACCACTCTAACCCATCCCAGAACCCACAATTTCCTATAACATATCCTTGAAGATTTGAGACCGAGAAAAGTCTTGGAAAAGTAACTTTCAGAGTACCACAAGGTAACCAGCTATCCTCCCAAAAGCGGATTATCCTGCCATCCCTTAATTCCATAGCCAAGCCTCTGAACATCTTCTCTCTCACTTGTGACTCCCTGATTTGTAGTTGACAAATATCCTTCCAATGACCCCCTCTTGTAGGTACAGGCTTATCACAAATCATCTTAGAAGGATTCATGTTATTACAGAAACATACAATTTTTTTCCAAAGTAGACAATCCTCTTTCGAAAACCTCCATCACCACTTGAACATGAGCGCTGTATTCCAAATTATCGTATCACCAACTCCCAAACCTCCTGCCTTTTTGGGGGCCTGTACAACTTTCCATTTCACTAGAGGTATCCCGTCCCTTCCATCCTCCTTACTCCACAAAAAGCATCTCTGTAAGGATATTATTTTTTCTGATACTACCTTCAACATTTTGTACAAGCTGAGATAGTAAATAGGCAGGCTATTGAGAATAGATTTAATGAGAACCAGCTTACCCTCTTTATTCAAAGACTTTGCTTTCCACAGACTTAATTTTTTTTCTACCTTGTCAATAATTGGTTTCCATGTCTTGACCAGCCTTGGATTCGTCCCCAGAAAAATGCCAAGATATCTGACAGGTAAATATGCCTCTTTACACCCCAACAGTCGATACATTTGTCGTGTCCAACTCTGCTCACAATTAACCGGGATCAAGCTGAACTTGTCAAAATTAATACTCAACTCTGATATCATCTCAAAACAGTGTAGCAATCGCTTATAGTTTCTAATCGTCTCTTCTTCAGAAGGGCAAAAAAGTATAGTATTATCCGCAAACTACAAATGTGACAACTCAATGTTATTCCTTCCAACCAACAACAGAGTAATGCGTCCATTCCGCACCACCTCTCTAATCATCCTATGTAGAACATCCACAACAAGCACAAAAAGAAAGGGAGAAAGAGGATCCCTTTGTCGTAGACACCTTTCCATTTTGAAGGGCTTAGAGGGAGAGTTATTTATTAGGACCGACATAGACGCAGAACACACACACACACACACTCTTTTATCCACTCCCTCCATCTACGGCCAAACCCCATCTTCTGCAAAACAATATCCACAAAACTCCACTTGACTCGATCATAAGCCTTTTGGAAGTCTAGTTTAATAATTGCTAAGCTCTTTTTCCTCAGCTTCAGCCACTACACAGTTTCACATGCAATCAAAATCCCATCATGTATCTTCCTACCCTGCACAAAAGTACTCTGTGTTTCTCCTACCAACCCTGACATTATCTTCCGCATCCTCTGAACCAGGATCTTTGATATAACCTTATAAACACAACCCACCATACTAACCGGCCTAAGGTCCTTGATTTCTTTAGCTCCGACAAACTTTGGCACCAAAGCCACCCAAATAACATTCGCATCCCTAGGTAAAACAGTTGACTGAAAGAATCCCATCACGGTTGTAGTGAACTCCCCACCAACATCCTCCCAACACTTCTTAATAAAATTCATATTATACTTATCACTGTCTGGTGCCTTAGTTGACTCACAATCCCAAACCACATCCTTAATTTCCGCATTAGACGGCATCCATTCCAACTCTGTTGCCTCCTCCTCAGTTATCCGGTTAACCAGCCCATCACAGAACCTATCACCGACGAGATCTCCTGATGATATAAATTCTTATAAAAGTCTCTGATAGCAACCTTAATCCTTACTTGATTTCTCACTATCCTCCCATGAATCAGTAAGGACTCAATCCGATTGTTTCTCATTCGAGTTGAGGCTAGATTGTGAAAATAGCGAGTGTTCTTATCCATTTCCTTGGCATGCCTAGATTACGACATCTGCTTCCAATGTAACTCTTTTCTGATATACCGTTTCTTACAAGAACTCACTAGTGCTCTCCTTCTTGCTTCCACAATTCCATCAACAACCCCATTACTAACCATATCATCAACTTCATTTATCTCTTCTTCAAACTTCATAATTTTCATATCTCTGTCCCTAAAATTCTCCTTATGCCATTTACCCAGCGGGATCGTCAAAGCCTTCAGTTTGTCAATGAATTGTACGTCACCCAAATTCCTCCACTCCTCCTTCACCATCCTCAAGAACCCCTCATGAGTAAACCAATCATCCAGACTCTGAAAAGGTCTCGTCCCCCTCCCAATCTTGTGATATCCACAATCAATGGACAGTGGTCTGATAAACCTCTCGGACCTCCTCTAGGCCTTGTTTCAGGAAACTCTTCCAACCACTCCAAACTAACCAGAACTCTATCAATACGGCTACACGACTGACCCCTAAACCATGTGACCATACGATCAACAAGTGCAAGGTCCAAAAGCTCCATATCCTGAATCCGATATTTAAACTCAGCTGTAGTCACTGTCAAAGTGATAGCTCATTTCCTCTCTTCCACTTGAACAACCCCGTTAAAGTCCCCAAAATAACAAAAAGTTACTTGACAAAGCCCAGATAAAAAACTTAGCTCTTCCCACACAACAAGCTTCTCTTTCCTTTGGTACGCACCATACACTAAACAGAAAGCACACTTAAAATTATTTTTTAGCACCACGCCATCCACACACAACCATCTCTCCCCTTTATAACAATTGCTCCTCTGAAAAATCGTTTCATCCCACATTAACAACGGCCCACCGGAAGCACCTTCAGACCCTACGTACTCCCATCCTACCACATTATTTTCCCACAGTTGCACTACATCATATTTGGTCACTACCTCTTTCTTTGTCTCTATTAAACCTAACATATTCAACTAAAATTTTCTCCTAAAACTCTTCACCATACTCAATTTTCCAACTCCCCCCAAACCCCTAACATTCCAAGAACTAAAAAACATTTAAACCAATTATTCACACTTTTTTGTGATTTTTTGACCGACTTCTTCTTGCCTTTTTCTTCTGTTTAGCTTGCTTTTTCTTTTGCGTAATTGCCTCATTATGTGCTTGGAGTATAGCCATAATATCATCTTCCTCATTATATTGAACTGCTCCAGATTCCACTGCCAACTCCCATGCCTTCCTGTTTTCCTGCATTTCACTATCCCATTTGGTTTCAGAGGATTCAGTCTTAGCTTCGCTGCTTC
Organism: Arachis ipaensis; assembly: GCF_059453495.1. Taxonomy (NCBI): domain Eukaryota; kingdom Viridiplantae; phylum Streptophyta; class Magnoliopsida; order Fabales; family Fabaceae; genus Arachis; species Arachis ipaensis. The sequence goes on along the minus strand of NC_142443.1, from coordinate 9,349,023 downwards.
AGATATTCTTGCATCTTCCAAGTCCTCTACAACCCTCCCAGTCTCACCAGTCCCTCCCTCCACCATATCAAGCTGTCCTTGTGTTGCATCTACCTCTTGGCCATCATCTTTTATCTTATTAGCCAATTCAACATTTTTTGAACAACAACCTGGACAACTTTCCTTCGAATGTTCATCCCCATTATTCCTTACCCAAACTCCTGCACAACACCCTTCTCCCATATGCCTTCCTTCAATAGCATCATAAGCATCATACTCAGTTGTAAAACCCATTCCTAATCTGTCTTCTACCAAAGCTCCGGTTGCCCCCAGAGAATTAGCGTCAAAAGTCCGCGTCCGCCCCTCCTACTATTGCTATTAATTTCCACCTCAGCCATCATCCCGATCCTACCATAATCCCATGATTCAGTTCTATCCAAATTAGCATCCTCATTACTTGCTGCAAAACCCGATTGATCAGCCCTCATCACACCAGAATTGATTGAGCTAATTGTTGTTCTTGCTGTTTTCAAATTTAAAAAATTGTTTCTCCACCCATTCAAATCCTCATGTTGAATTACAACTTTACCCTGTCATTGATCCTCCTCCCTAACCGTCGTCGCCATCAAATTTGCTGCTGCATCCCATTCCAACAGACGCGTATTACTGTTATTACCACCGTTGTGATTTTCAGGATCTCCCATAGCACATTTTTCTCCCATAGAGAACCTATAAGTGCCTCCCAACACATACTTCATCACACAAGGCAGTAAGCCATCGACTTCAGTTCCCACTTCCTTTACGAACACATCGAATCCAATCGTGCCTACAGTAATGTGTACCCATTCATGAATGACCTCGAACATGCATGTGTCAATCTGCACTCGTCCAACACTAAATGACTGACATGATTTTGTTGCAGCGTCTCAATTCACCATCTCACCCCACTGTTCACCGATTGTACGGAATGCAGCTTCTGACCAAACATGTAACGGTACTCCGAAGCACTCGAATCATACCCTTCTAGTTTCGCATCATTCATTCTCCTCCCACCTCCACATCCTATGGAAAAACTTCAACAGGCCGTTTCCATTAAGTGCGAGCGCCGCTTCCATACTGCAAATGCTATCAAAGGTCAGTAAGGCTTTGTATGCTCCCATCTCAGAAACCTTGACCACGTGAGGCCACTCCTTATGAGCTGTCGCGTTTAACAAACTAAAGTCTATAACTGTCATTATGGTACCGATAACACTATTCTATAACCAGCTCAAATTAGGTTGTGCCACCGAGACGTCTATCTTCTTCGTCCCACACTTTCCATGCAAATCCTTCCCAGTGTCCATGTTTTCAGTTCTTCCAATTGTTCCCTTCCCAAAGCACTAGTTTTCCGACGTTCCACAATCCCATCATTAGTCCGCCTAATCGTAGTGTCCACAACTACCGCCTTCTTCCCCTGGTCAGTATCATATCTATACCTCGACTCTCCCACAAAAATTTCCTGACCTCGCAATAGCATTCGATTTATTTCTGAAATTGCTTTCAAAGCTCCTCCCTTTGTGGTGTATCGTACGAACGCAAAAAGGTATACCGCACCATTTCTCATCTTTCTTGATAGATATATGTTAATGATCTGCCCTGTCCATGAAAATAATCTAAACAATTCACGTTTCGATATATCTTCTGGTAACCAATCCACAAAAATACTAAAAGATTCCTTCTCCAAATAGACGTACTCCTCTCGGTTCCAAATCCTTGGATCCTTGACTTTGGATCGTGACTGCCTAGACCTACCCCAACCTGTGTTTTCCCAACTCTCTCTTTGAAGTAATAATTGCTAATATATGTGTGTGTTAGTTTTTTCAGTATCCTTATAAAAGTTTTAGGAATTTTTTATCAAAAGAAAATTTATTATTTTTTATGAACTATTATTTTCTACTTTAACTACTATGAAGCAACTTTTTTAACATACACAAAACTGCACAAGATGTACGAGTTAAATTGAGGAGGAAAAAATGTTGAAATGAGTTAAATTGAGGAGGAAAAAATGTTGAAATAAATATCTGTAGGAATTATTTGTAATGAAAAGTTAAATGTGAGAATAACAATCTTTTTTAGTAGAGCGGACATCTGTGAAAATTTATTCACTAGTGATAAGTGTAAAGGCTATTTTTTTCCCACAAGGACGGAAGATGGGGTCCTTTAAATAAATCGGCAGGAATGCAGGACAGGGTGGAAATTAGGGGTGTTTGTGGTGCAGTTTGAATCGATTTTCAGTCAAAAATTCATCCGATCTGAATACTAATTTTATTTACGGTGCAGTTTGGATTGAATGGTTTTAAAAAAAAAAAATCTGATTCGATCCGATCCAATTTCAAGCGATCTGGATTGGATTGAATTTGTGATTTTATAAATTAAAAAAATTAAATATATATAACAAGTCTCAACTTCAAATTTTAAATAACCAACAATGATATAACAAGTCTTAACAATATCTCAAAAAACCAACGATAACATAACAATAGAAATAAAATTATAGGTTAGTTAAAATAAATAAATAAATCACACATTTTGAACATAAAACAATTATTAAATAATAATACATGAATAATATAAAAATGTATAACAAATTGAACATGTTATAAGTATAATTATAAATATAATAATAAAATAATAATATTATAGCACATTGTACGGTTTGGATTAGATTGGATCGGTTATAAAAAGTAGATCCAATTTTAATTCGTTTTCGATTTAGATTGGATTAGATGAGTAGTTTGATTTGGATCGATTTAAAGTTGAACACCTCTAATAGAAATACCCATTTAATACATGTAAATGAAAAATTACAAAAATGTTTCATATACATACATTTGATAAGCCCTATTATCATTTTTCTCACACGATCACCCCATTCACATCACAGGCTCATAGTATTTTTTTTTTTACAGTGTAAATAAGGTAGCATCTATTCATGAATAGGATTTGAAATATCCAACATAGCAAGATTATCGATATGGTTTAGAACATCTTCTATCCACACTGAATTTGAATTAGTAAAAGCCAATTGAACTAATTCATGAGCTATCCTATTACCACTCCTCTTAACATGTGAAAAAACTATTGATTTAATAAAAGACAGCTTGTAAACAATCAGCTATAATAGAACTAAAATAATTACTATAAATATTCTTATCTTTCAAGCATTGGATGACCTCAATATTATTACCTTTTATGATGACATCCAAGAAGCAATATTCACGGGCTTTCTTAAGTCCAATTTGGCATGCTTGGGCTTCAGGTTCATAGACTTGGATTGTGCTTTGTCCTCTCCAAGTAGCTGCCATAAGGATCTTTCTACATTCATTTCTTGAAACTACTCCTATTCTAACTTCTTCTTTCTCAGTTAATGCAGAGTCAACATTTATTTTGATGAAGTTGTTGGGTGGTCTCTCCTACTTCACCGAGCTACCCGAACCTTGGGGGAAGGAATTTGCAATCCCAATTGGCTTACTTGGGCAGTGCTAAGGTATTCATCATAGCTTCTCTTTGTCATCCACGCCACTTCTAAAGAGGGAATTTGTTTCCCTTCAAATAATAACATGTTCTTTGAAATCCAAATCTCCAACAAGTAATAGCAGAACAGGCCATGCAATTGGGGATCAAGGTGGTGAAGCATCTCCTCAATCCATTCTTCAACATTATTTTCTAGTTCCTCTGAGGATTGGATTGCTAGGGGAGAATTGAACCAGAAACTTCGAGCGTACTCACAGGTCTTGAACAGGTGAGTCTTCTGATTCTTCCTTCATCCAACATTTCGGACACATGGTTAGGCAATTCACTCCTCTCCTTTGTAGATTCAGTCTGGTTGGAAGAGATTTGTTGAGGATTCTCCACACGCAATTGATTGCTCGTGGGTGTGCATTTGACTTCCAAAGTCGCTTCCAGCTGGGACTGACTAGAGCTGCTACCATTGAACTTGTACTGTTTCTATCTTCCACAGACCCCCTAATTCTAGGACTTCTTTTGTATTTCAGATACTTCTCCCATGTGTAGTTCGGTGTGAAGTCTATGGTAGCTTTTAGAAAAGTTGATCTTAGAAAGTAGCTTGCTTTAATCACCCTAGACACTAGTGAATCTGTCTTGGTCATTAGTCTCCAACCCTGCTTTGCTAGTAATGCTAGATTGAATGCCTCAAAACTCCTAAAACCCAAACTACCCTCTAATTTGCTCTTGCAAAGTTTGTTCCATTTGACCCAATAAATTTTCCTATCTCCCCTTTTGCCATCCCAGTAGAACTTCCTGATCATGGCATCCAAATGGTCACAGAGGCCTTTGGAGATTTGAAAACAGCCCATGACATATGTTGGAATTGCTTGAGCTACCGCCTTTATTAGCATTTTTTTCCCAACTCTTGATAGGTACATTTTCTTCCAGCCATACAACTTCTTTTAAACTCTCTCTTGGATAAAAATTTTTGGACCTTCCCACAAAGGTAGGTAAGCCCAAATACTTAGAATGTTGTTCCACTGTTTTTATCCCTAACCAATCTTGGATTAGATTTTGTCTGATAGTAGGTACGTTTCGGCTGAACGAAATTTCTGATTTATCTAGGTTGATACATTGTCCTGAAGTTTTTTGGTAGTAGGTCAATACATCTTTAATTTCCTGAATATTTTGATCGTTGCTCTAGCAAAAAAGATACTATCATTTGCGAAGAATATGAGGTTAACTTGTGGAGCAATCCTAGCAATTTAGATTCCTTTGATCAAGTTGTTTTCTTGTGCTTGGATAAAAAGAGTTGAAAGGACCTCGGCACGTAGCACAAAGAGTAGGGGGATAGGGGATCCCCCTGTCTAAGGCCTCTATAAGGGTTATACTCTTGCTAGGAATGCCATTTATAAGGATGGAGGATGTTACCGTTGACACACACCTCATGATCAAATTCACCAATTTAGATGAGAATCCCATAGATCTCATCACCTCATCTAGGAAGCAATGCAATCATATGCTTTGGCCATATCCAATTTGACTCCGATAAAACCCTTTTGTCATGTGGTCTTTTTCTTCATGTAGTGGAACATTTCAAAAGTCACTAGTCCATTATCAGTAATAAGTCGATTCTGCATGAAAGCACTTTGATATTCTCTAATAATATCCGAAAGAATTTGTTTGAATCTATTTGCTATGGTCTTAGTGACTAATTTGAAAATTACATTACATAAAAAAATAGACCTAAATTCCTTAGTGTGCATATAATTTTTTTACTTTTGGAATCAAACAAATGTGGGTTGAATTAAAAAGGGATGGGTCAGCCGCACTATTCAGTATATTAAGCATACAATTTGTAACATCCTTACCTACTATTTTTTACATTTTCCGGTAGAAAAGTGCCGACATCCCATTGGGGCCTGGAGCTTTTGCCGGTTGCATTTGATTGAGGGCTTGGGATACTTCTTCTGTCCGTTAATTCTTGATCTAGGAATTCTCTTTTCTCTTCACTGATTCGGTCTTTGACTAATGCAATGGCTTCTTTTTCATTCTCTACCCTTTTCGTCTTGAAAAATTTCCAAAAATATTCCACCATTGTCTCTTCGATCCTCTCTTCTTCCTCATGGAATACCCTGAGTCATCTCTTATGGACTTGATCCATTTTCTTTGTTTTCTCTGGGATGCTTTTTGATGAAAAAATTTTGAATTTTTATTTCCATACTTTAACCAATTTATTCTTGATCTCTAGGCCCACCATGTCTCCTCTGACTTGAGAACTTCATCCAAATTATACTCCACTTATTTGATTTGTAGCAGAATCTCCTCCTCTTGTTTGATAAAGTATAGGTGTTGGAGCTTATTTTGCAATCCTCTGATCTTTTTAGGGATATCTTTGAAGTTCTTTGATCTTTACTTGTCTAGCTCGCTGCCATAGACTGCTATCCTCTGCTGAAGTTGCTCTGAGCTACCATTCCATGCTTTCATCACTGTCTTTTCACACTCACCGCTGCCCAGCCAGCATTCTTCGAATCCAAACCTGTGAGAGATTTTTCTTCTTTTCTTTTTTTCCCCGAGCATGTCCACCAGTATCGGGTTTTGGTCTGATTTGTCTTTCTTGGATGTTGTCCACTCCCGCTTGCCCATTGCTCCATGTAAAAAAGTGCCCACACAAAGCCAAGATCTAATAGTTCACTTGATTGAATAGCCTCTCTAAACCCTTCCACTTGTGAGTAAGTCACCAGGTTACCACCTTGCATTTTTTTTTGTCCCAGAATCTGGTTGAAATCACCGAAGACAATCCAAGAAAGTTCTGATTCTTCCCGAGGCCTTTGAGTAACTCCAAAGTCATTTACTTTTTTTCATTTTCTGGGTATCCATAAAAGCCGGTCGCTCTCCATCTGTGGTTTGAGTCTTTTATCTCTATCTCCATATCAATATGATTGATTGATAGTGATTTAATTTCCACCTTTATCGATCTATCTCACATGATTGCTAGTCCTCCTGCCCTTTTCCTCCTTTCCCCCTCACAACTCACTGCCACTATATTCGACATTCCACCTTTATATCTAAGTCTCATTATCTCTGCTTCTGAACACCTTGTTTCCATTAGGAATACAAGGTTGGGTCCTTGGTGATTTATGAGCTTCAAAAGAGCTCTAACTTTTCATGGGTTCTCAAGCCCGTGACAATTTCAACTGATGATCTTCATGGCTCTCAGTAGGTTTGTTTCACAGCCACTGCCGTTGTGTAATCAGGTTCTAAGATGGACTTCTTTGGCTTTGGTTTTGGTACATCTACCTCCATCTCAACCAAGTCTTGCATTTTTATTTTATTCCCTTCCCTCCCTGTGTTTTCTTTCTCCCCTCTTTCTCTATCTACTCTTTGTCTTACTAGCCTTTTCCACATTCTGCCTCCATTCTTTGTTGCTTCCTTCTTTATGTTTGTGGTGTTCTCTAACACTCTTATCTTTATTTTCTCTGTCTTTTCCTCTTTCTCTTCCATCTTCTCCTTCTTACTTCCATTTCCTTTTTTCTTACCTTTTTTCGTTGTTCCCCTTTAAATCAGACTTAGGGGTTGTGGGTCATTAGTGTTGTTTTGTTCAGGTTGCTATTCTTGGGTTGCCATGTGATTCACCTCCTTGCTTCCTTCTTCTTCTATTCCACTCAGCTCCCTATCTCCTTCCTTAATCCCAAGCCCCTTGGCCTCCTCTAGTACTTCCATATTTTCCTTTATTTTTCTATGGATAATTTGCCTCTTGTAGTTTTTCAGTAAGTTTTGTTTGTGACATTTGGCCATTTTTTTCTTCTTTTTCATTTCATCTAGTAGTTGCTCTTTTTCTTTTGTGACAACAGCCCTTATGATTTCCGCTTTTATCCATGGCCTTAACCCTTGGGATTTGGTGTCCCCCCCCCCCCCACTTCTTCCGTAGATCTCATACAGCTTCCCTCTTCGTGACCTATTTCCACAGTAGTAGCGAAATTTGGTAGTTTTTCATACCTAAAGTCCACCTATATTAGCCCATCCTCTTTGCTATCTATGTTGCCCTCCTTCAAAATTGGTCTGTTTATGTCTAGTGTTACAGTTGCCTTGGTAAATCTCATTTGGTCCCTGGTATTTTCAAAGATCTCACACTCCTTGACTTTTCCCAGGGTTGATGCAATCTTCCTTCCTAACCTGGTGGTTTTGCAATGTTCTGGTAGGTTTCATAGTTGCACCTTGATATCTGCTTTGTCTATATCCTTTTATGTTGGGTCTTCACTTCTGTCCCACTTCTTCAAGATCAACCATGAGTTTTGGAAAAGTCAAGGGCTACTTTTGAGTATCCTTTCAAGGTCCATCTCCTATTTGAAAAATATCTGGTATATCTTGAGTTTTAGCTCCATGATTCTCAGGCCTTGTGAATTCCTCCATATGTTATGCATCCCCGATTGAATCCACGCACTGTTAATAGTTTTATCTCTTAGTAATTTTCCGATGAGGCTGTTAAGGCACCCTTCCAAGCCTTCCTTTACATCCTCATCGTTATATACTATCAGTGGTTCCTCGTCTTCAGTATCTGTTAGGTGTATTACTGTTTCATTGAGTATAGTTGTGTTTGACATAGTTTTTATGTTTGTCTGTGACCAGGATATGACTAATGTGAGCAGCCCTAGGGATGAGGATGCACGATGAACGGATACTTACGTTACACTCCTTCAAACCCTAGCAGAGCATGGTACGGTTAGAAAAGAGAGAGGATTAAGGTCTCTGGAAAGTTGTAAATAATTGAATATGGCAGCAAAATACAGGCTCATAGTCTTTGCTCTCTGCCGTAACACCTCACTTTCATTTTCTCATGCTCTTTATTACCATTTCTGTTACTCACTTTAAAAACTCCCTCAGCAAGGTCGTACACCTCACCTTCCACCTCCCCCTTTTTCTTTTTGCTCCTTGAGTTATGTTCTTCTGTCGTCAAACTGCCTGTTGCGGTGTCGCCTCATCGTCATCGTCATATCCAGCCTCCTCGTCGTTGTCAGATCGTCACCAGCCTGCCAGACAGTGTCGTTGTCAGAGCACCTTCTCATGCGCCAGTCCACCTCATCGTGAAATCGTTGGCGTCACAGATTTGCTCATTGCTGTTTGCTCATCACTGTCTTTCCATTGCTATCTGCTCCTCGTTGCCGCTAACTGCACCTACCTCACTGTCCAGAGATCTGTGTTCTTCAAAATTATTATGATATTTACATTGTTTTAAAATAAGAAGTTCAATTGGTTGATTTTTCTATTTATTTTTTCATTTTTGTTTTTCGTTTTCTTAAGAAAATTCATGGAGATATCTTCGGAAATGAGTATCAGATGGATATTGGGTACCTGTTACCTGTCGTAGATACAAGGTCTGAGACGGGGTACTTTTTGAAAGGGGGATAGTGTGTCCCTATTCCTAAGGGGACATGTTACTAATCCTAATTAAATAAAGACCTGCAAAATTTTTATGAGGTTGGAGACTCATCGCTACGAATAAATAGAAATAGAAATAAGGCATAGATCTTAGCGCCATAGAGATTCACTTCGTATAATCCCTGCGAATATGAAATTAGCAAATTATCCCAATTTATATGCGCCTAAATTAAATTTATATGAATGAAGTGAATAATTCTAATGTTTGTCTCCAATTTGAATTTTGTCTCTACCACTAAAAATTATGTTATCTTATTGTATTGGAGGATTTTTATATTAATTTTTAACTATATTTTTTATAATGGATATATTATGAATTTTTACTTTTTAAGTTGGATCATGTTGTATTTTATTATATTGTATTATATTGAATTGATTTATTTTATATATAATTGATATGTTATTTTTTTAATTTTTTAAAGAAAATAATATCAATAGATACCTATAAGAATCTGTCTTTTCTACGAGAACAACTAAATAAAAATCTACGATAAGGATAAAAAAGAAAAGGAGATATTTTTTAAACGAGAATAGATGACAAAAGAAGAGTATTCGTCCCAATAAATATCCGTTACTATCTCCAAGTAAAACTAGAGTTTCACTCTCTTACCACCACATGATACGTTATTTTGTTATAATACTCACATTATAAAGAAATTACTTTTAGCGGTTATTTATTTTACACTTACTGATAATAATAATAAAAATAGTTGTTAATATATTTATCAGCAATTGAATATTATCCATTTTTAATGACAGACCTAAAAAAATTTAATAATAAAAACAAAAATATATAAAAATAAAATTTTAGTATAAATATATTTATAATTTGAAATTAAAGCTATTTATATTTATCAAGAATAAACTAGAATTATATACATAAACATACATATGTATAAATTAAATTTAAATTTTCAAATAAATTAATTATCTGATAAAAGGATAGAATAATAAAAAAATAAATAAACTATAATTATTCTCTTTTTATTTTTAACATAATTAAATATTTTTATTTTTTATATATTCTTAAATAATTATTTAATTATTTATTATTTCTTATTCACTTGAAAATTTTAGTTATTATAATATTTATGGTATAAATATTTTTTTAACCTAAACAATTATCAACATAGACAAGATTATTTTAATAGAGAATCTCAATATATTAATATATAGATAATATGCGTTTTTATCTTAATTAATTTTTTTAAAAAACACTAATAATTTTAATTATATTTAGAAAATTAAATTTTAATTTAATTATTAACTGCTTATCTAGTATTAAAAATTAGGTTTAATTACTCTGTTGGTCCCTATAGTTTCACCAAATTCTTAATTAGGTCCTTATACTTTTTTTCCATTTAATTGGGTCCCTACACTGCTTTTAATTTTGTAATTACGTCCTTTTCATGTTAAAAATGTTAAAATTAACATAATATTTTTACTAGAATGCATGCGGTCAAAGATTTAATTAAGTTTTTAATTATAAATACCTTCAATTTGCGAATAAATATTCAGTTAACTCTAATATTTTTTACACTAGGAAGGACTTAATTACAAAATTATAGTAGTGTAGGGATCCAATTGAAAGGAAAAAAAGTATAGGGACCTAATTAAAAATTTGGTGAAACTATAGGGACCAACAGAGTAATTAAACCTAAAAATTAACTATAACTATTTATTATTTCTTATTGAGTTAATTTATTTTTTTAATTTTTAATTTCTATACCAAAAATCAAATTTAATAAAATAACTATAATTTTTTATTATAAAACCGAACATTTATATTTTTTTTTTCAAGATGTCTATTATATCTTCTTTTTGGATTTGTACTTGACCGTCTTGTACTTTGTCACTAAAAAAATTTAGTGATAATTATACAATTATTGATAAATATTTTTTTAGTTATTACAAAAAGTATATAATTGTCATTATAATATGTAGTAATAATGATAAATATATAATTGCTGTAAAAATATAGATTAAATAGCTAGCAACCATTATGTTATTATTACTAAAAATAATTTTTATTGCAGTGTCGTTTAAATTATGTTATATTTTTTAAGGATAAAATTAACTTCAAAGGTTTTTAATAATACTAAAAAAGCATTACATAAAGTCTTATTTCATAATAAGTTAGCTTAACCTAATTAAGAATGTATAATTTTCTATTTATTAAAGTTAATCAAGATTTTCTATAATAATTAATCAATTAGGATATATTTAATTAAAAATTGTTATATATAAATGTTCGTAGAATAATATTTTCTGTGTGCACATGCATATATAATTAATTGTTTCCTATCTTTAAGTAATTTAACATTTTTTATTATGACAAAATAATTTTATATAATTATATTAAAATAAATATTATGTATTACTTGCACTTTTATATTTCTAAACAAGTTTTCGTTTGATAAAATATTTATTTTTCTTGTAAAATATTATCCAAATGTACTCGTCAAAAAATAATTACTCGTTTGAAGAAAAATTAGTGTAATTCCTTTCCATTTTTTTAGCTCAATTGTTGGTTTTTTTTTTTTTTTTTAAAGAAAATAATATATTAACATGTCTCTTTCTCTCTACCGCGCTAGCTGGAAATTTCGTAGTTTCCTCCTATCCCTTTCGCAGAACATTACAAGAGATCAAGTAAACGTTCCGTCGATCTTTCATTTATTGTTTCTTGTCGTAATTTGTAGAAATTTAGATCCTACTCGGAAATTCCAATGTTCGTTTAAATTGATCACATATGCATGACAGATCAGATGCTGTGACGCTGTGTAGTGACATACTTAGAAATAATAATGCAAGGGAAAATGCCAAGTAAAAGCTAACTTTCTTTTCCTTGAAAATGCAGTATACAACGGGCTTAAAAATTTCCATGGAAGTATTGTAAAGAGAAGACTCTTTCTACAATTATGTTAGATAGGAAAACGTTTAGTATACTCAATTTTATAAGATAGGAGTCAACATAATATTTTATAGAAGTTGAACATATTTAATAATTCATTATTTATTACATATGTATTATTTTAAATATATAAATATTAATATACTAATTTTTAAATGTAACAACTCTTAATTACTGTATTAGTAAATATGGCTTTTTTAGGATAGGGTTAAGTACGATTTTGGTTCTTAAGGTATAGGTCGAATTTATTTTTTGTTTTCAACCTTTTTTTGTATACAAGATGGTCCCTAAGGTTTAACTTGATTTTAAATTTTTGGCAGCAGACGCGGATACAGAGGTGGATCGTGGACAGTTTCTTCTTCTTCTTCTTTCCTTCTCCCTTCTTCTTCCCTTCTTTCCTTCGTAAGAGCAGAAACACTCTCCTTCTCTTATTTTTTTTATAAATTTTATAATTTTTTTATTATGGATAATTTGGTACAAAATTTTAAGATTTAAGTAAAAAGGATGATTTTAAAACTTTGTTTTAAACCTTATGGACGATTTTGTATATAAAAAAGATTAAAGACAAAAAAATTTTTGCCTATACCTTAGGAACCAATAAAATCGTACTTAACCCTTAGCATAATTATGATACGTATAATATATGCAAATATATAAAATATTTTTTAAAATTTTTCAATTGAAAATACACATAGTAATTTTTGTTATAAAAATTTTATAAAATTAATTAAATTTAAAATTTAACTATTTTTAATATTGAAAATAATAAAATTCATGAGTAATAATTTTACTTATTTTTAAAGTATAATAATTACTCATTAGTAGTAATAATATATAGTTTGTAATTAAATTAAAATATCTACATAAGTTTTTTTTTTAAATAACATTAGTAGTTAAATTTGTAGACATTTTTTCATTATTTATGAGTAACATTTTTAACTCTTTTATTCTTATGTTAAAATATATTTGAACAAAAAATCTATTCTTGAATTATCTTTTTTATTCTCATAGCAAATATATATATATATATATATATATATATATATATATATATAGAGAATTATTTTTGTTAAAATCTATCTAAAAGTGTTTTGTATTTTAGTATCATATTCATTTTTAAAATCACAATAATATGACAACTAAGGTTTGTTAGCTGTTAAAACTTATCAATATATTTTATTTATTTTTTAGTTAAAGTAGAACGGTTTTATATTTTTTTTGTTAACTTAAAAACACTTATCAAAACCATTAAAGATAAGATGAAATATGAATGCATAATATTTTATCTTAGCTCTTGTTGAATGTTGATAAAAAAAATTGTGTCTAAAATTTTAAATTACTCATACATAAGATAATAATTATTGACGCAGATCTTTCAATAATAAAAATTTTTGTTACAATAGAAATAGAAGTGATATTGATTATTCAAGAATTTCAACTTTTTGTACAAAATAAAATAAAATAAAATATATAAATTAAATATGTGTATATATTTTATTAAAAATCTCCTTGTGCAAAGTTGCCATTTATTATTATATATTATATTAACAATTCAAATAAATTTAGCATCATCAAACTTATTTTACTGCCTATTTTTAATATAATTACTAACCTTCTATTTTTGTAATTATTAATAAGAATCCAAATAAAATAATACTCTAGAACTTATTTCACTATCTATTTTAAAATAATTACAAAAATTCTATTTTTTTAATTATTTTCTAATTTTATTTATCATTTATTTTCAATCAATTATATTAATGTACAAATAAATTAAATTAAATACTGTAATACTTATACTAATCAATATAACTTTATTTTAATTTAGAATTAACTTATATTCAATTTATTAGTATCGTTTTCTCTATAAAAAATAACTATTAGACCAAAAAATAAATATATTAAACTAACTTTTTTTAAATACCAAGATACAAAAGAACAATATTAAAAAATTTCAAAAAAAAAAAAGTAAAATATAAAATAATGAGAACAAATACGATAAAAATTTATCCAATATTTAAGATACATCATTTTTAAACTCTTCTAAAATGCTATTTTTTAATCTATTTCTTTATCTTAATCTAAGTCATTAACGATTGTAATAAACATATAAATTTATTCATTCTTTAATTAAGATGGTTGCACCCTTTTAAATGTTTTTTATTGAAATGTTCGAATCCAACACAAATCTAAAAGGTAATATTTGACTAAAAGAACTAATATATTAGACTAAATGAAGTAATTATCAAATAATTATATTTTTGTTTCAAAATTTTATAGTTGTTCACAATGATAACAGATTTATTGGTTCAAAGTAATTTATAATATTTTTTCTATTTCAAGATAAATAATAGAAATTTTACTAAAAAAATATAGGATATTATTTACATTTACTCTTTATGCATAAATACCATTATATATAATAATTACTCATGATCCCTACAAAAAATGAAATAAGCTAAAAAGACAAAAAAAAAAGACATGCAATAGTTTTCATAAGTATTATTTGATCACTTAATTTCTAAATTAGTTATAATTAGGTGGTCAAACAAAATATTAAATAATTTAATATTTATTTTAGTCAAATAAAATAAATAGTTAATTATAATATTTTAAAACATAATTAATTAAAATATAAAAGACAAAAAATTAATACAAATTAAAAATAAGATCAATTTATTTGTTCTAGTTAAATCAAATAATTAATGTAATAAATTAGTTATACTTAATATAGTGAAACAAAATATTAAGTAATTTGATATTTATTTTAATAAAATTAAATAAATAATTAATTAATATATTTAAATGAATTAAATAAAATAAATAAAAAATATTTTAAAAATATATTACATTAGTTATACTATCAATGAAAGAAATTAAATTTGATTTTTAATAATATAGGAAACATTTTAAGTGCACTGAGAGTACCGGTGCATTAGTTATTTTAACCGTTGATCTGAATTATAAAAAATTTATATAATATATATTAATTGAAATCAACGGTTAAAACAACTGATGCACCGATACTCCCCAATACACTTGAAATGTTTTCAATAATATATAATGAAAAAATATAGGGAGCCAATGTCATAGAGTAGAGTCGCTCATCACTTAATAGACTACTCAATGTCACATTTTTCTGAGTTTCTTTTTTCTTTCTTGTCTGCTGTGTAAAAGAATCATAAATTGGGTTTCGTATAGCATGGGTTGATAAAATAAAGAAAAATAATATTTTACACTTAAATAAGTATTCCATGTTCATATTCGTCACCGCAAAATGAAGCATTACGTTCCACGAACTAACGTCAGCTTTGAACTTGGAATTGATCAAGCACGAAAGCAAGCAAGATATTGGAGTAAATGTGTGTGTATATATATGTGTATGTATATCAATAGCTTACTTTTAAATTTGAACCAATTAAGAATGGCACAAATGGAAAATTCTAGCGATAATATTAATAAGCTAGTTGAGCATCAATTTCAAGTTGGTGTAGTAGCATCCATTGAAAATGATGCCAAAATCAATAATAAGTCTTTTCCCCTCACATTCCTTGACATACCCTTAGCTGGTCCAATCTATGTCAAACGCTTATTCTTCTACAAATTCCCTTTTTCCACCAGCCATTTTTACCAAACTACCCTTCCATATCTCAAGCGTTCTCTCTCACTCACCCTCCAAAGTTTCTTTCCTCTTGCCGGTAACCTCCTTTGTCCACCACCGCCACACAAGCCCTTCATTCAATGCACAAATGAAGACTCCGTGGCCTTCACCGTCGTCGAGTCTTCCTTGGATTTCAACCTTTTAGCAAGCAACAACCCAAAAAGCATCAATGATTTGCGTACCTTGGCTCCCAATCTGGTAGGCAAAGCCATGCATCATGATCATGATAGTGGTGACGACACACTCGTGTTTCCAATTTTGGCCTTGAAAGCCACGGTTTTTGCAAACCGTGGCGTTTGCATTGCCATAAATTATTGTCACGTGATGGATGATAGGTCTTGTGGCCAATTCATGAAATCTTGGTCTTCTCTTTGTGGAACAATAATAAGAAACGGTGAAGAAGTTGAATCAACGCTTCTAGACAAGTACCTACCACCACCGCCATGCTTCGATAGGTAGCAATCGGAAACTTAGGTCCTTTCAGTTATATTAATTCGACTTTACATTAGGATAAAATTATTTAACTTCAAATTTAATATTATACATATAGCATTATATGATCTTTTTTGAATAATTGATAGGGGAGTGTTGAAGGATCCGAAGGGACTCGAGTCCATTTTCTTGAATGATTATTTCGGTGAGTGGCAAACTTTCAAGGACAAAGTTGTTAGTCAAAGTCAAACTGGAAGTCTTCGAGCAGAAGAGGAAGAGGAATACGTTAAAGCAACAATCATATTTGGTAGAAAAGAGACAGAGGGAATGAAAAGGTTTGCGCTGAATGAGTTAAAGAAAAGCAACAGAAGCGAAGCGCCGCAATATTTATCATCTTTCGTTGTGACATGTGCTTTTTTATGGAGTACCCTGGTTAAAACAAAACACAGAGATGAAGAGGAAGAGGAAGAGGAAGAAGAGGATTGTATTCGTTTCCCAGCTGATGTTAGAGAGCGTCTAGAGTATCCGATTGCGGAGAATTACTTCGGAAACTGCATAACGAGATGCCATGCAACGCTGAAGAGGAAGGAGCTGAAAGGGGAAGGTGGGTTTGTGAATGCGGCAAGGGTTATTGACAAGGCTGTAAACGACATGAAGGAGGAGCCGTTTTGGGGTGCGGAGAATTGGAAGTCAACGTTTATCAAGTTGTTTGTGTTGGGGAATAGTGGGTTGCTTGTGGCTGGGTCCCACAAGTTCGGTGTGTATGACACTGATTTTGGGTTTGGAAGGCCTGTTAAAGTGGAAATGCTGCATTCATTCAGAGTTATGTCCATTGCGGAGACTGGTGACACTGAAAAAGGAGGGATTGAGTTTGGGATGGTGTTTAGAAAAGCTGAATTCCAGAGTTTTCAAGATAAGCTTCAACAAGGACTTCAAGTCTTTGCTTAAAGACAAGCTAAGTAGTTAAAGATGATCATTAAAAATTTAACTAGTTTTTTTAGGTGAAATAATTCAGTATAAAAAAAATTAATAAAATGAAGAGATGATATAGAGCAACTTTTTAAGAAAGCTGTAGTGGGCCAGCACATATCTAGCTTTTATTTTTTGGGTCATTGCTTGAAAGCCCAATGGATCAAATAAAACTGTTAGTTTGAGCAACAGGTTCGGTCTATTTTTTTTTTTACCAAAAAAAAAAAAGAATACAGAACACGTGTGCAGTTGTTGTGGCAACAAGGCTTCAATAATCTCTGTTAATTAAGTTCCGAATAATTCCCAATTAGTAAAATAAGTGCGTCATCGTATCTTTAAAGCTCCCACCCGTAACTAAAAAAATGTTGTGAACCTCTAGAGAGCAGCGTGATCCTCCTCTACGTGGTACCTTTACCATGCACCACATACACCACCCAACACCACCAACACAACGCCAAAATATATATTAACCCAATTAAATTCAAAGTTTGTTGGGATTTTGAATATATCACACAACATTCACATTATAAACACACCTATTGTTCAATGAATTATCACACTACTATTTTAGGTATAAGGCATAAACCATATGCATTCGCCACCAAAAACATCTAATTTTATGACATGTTAAGGCGTTACGTGATCATATATATATGTGATTAAAATCTATAAGGGCACAAATTTAAAACATATATATAGGTATAATGGTGACGCATGATTGTTTTCTAGCCCACACACGCTCACTCAGATTTCGGATTCTTCGGTATAGATATAGATACGGTTGATAACCACATGTTGGAAACACAAAGGGATCGGAAACATGCATATATAATAATTTGCTTATTATATATTATAATGTTTAGAGAATGCAAGATATCAATCTTTCTGATTGCTAAATGATACAACTAAGTGTAAAATAGAGTAAACTATATATATCAATATATGCTACGCTTTCTATTACATCAACAAGGACGTAATTATTTTATGAAAAAGTCTAGTGGCCAGTAACTTTTGTGTTTTCTGGCCAGCACTTAACCATCAAAACAAAAGTGAATGATCTCCACCATTAGATGTAATCTCACACCATTAAAAACACTATTGATAACCAATTGATGGTTACAAAACACCAAAATTGCTGGTCCCCTAGCATTCCTCTTTTTTTATTTATTTATTTTAAATATGTATACAATTATAAATTTAGTTCAGCAGTGGCGTATTGTGTGTACAAAATTCAATGTAATATATATATGTTAGTTACAAACTCCAGCGAAGGCGTACTGTTGCGAGGTCTATATAGTATATACCCTATGTCTATGAGGCTATAACACTTTGTTATTGACTACTCTATTTTATAAGCTATGTGTGGTTATTTCAGCTCTTTTTTGGACATACATAGATTCTCTCTCAAACTAATCCTGTAATTAAGTTTATAACAAGAAAGACAAATGAACTCACCTAATAAGAACTTCTTTGGGTTTAAATCTTGTGCATAAATATTTTTTTCTAATTTGCTTTATGTAATTATGTTGAAATTTTTTTGGAACAATCAATATTAAATTTTATTAAATCATAGAAGCTTACAATGTTATGAAATTACATATCCAAAAATTTTAAACTAATAAAAAAATCTGTTAGATATATATAAATATATAATTATTTATGTATATTTTTTAAATTTTGGAACAAGTGATTTTATAACACGATATCACAGTTTTTATAATCAAAAAATCTAAAATTCGATCTTTATTGAATTCTAAAAAAAATTCAGCATAAAACATAAACAAAAAATTATATAAAAATTCATGCAAAGTCAAAAGACTATGTGTGATAAATAATTATTTCACTAATAATTGCAACTAATAATAATATGTATGGCTCAAGTTAAAGCCTTTGCAAAGCCTGAATTTAGGATTATTTTTAAGGAGAAAAGGTGATTAGTTAAAGGGGAAAAAAGCCCTTTCTGTTTAAAATATAGTATAAGCAATGCAATAATAGAAGACTCACTATTATTAAAACAAATTTGCATTTAGAATTTCAAGTTACTTAAACGGAGCATATAATATTATGTACAGGTACCAATTATCACCTATGACTTATGGACGATCTTATTAACTTAAAAATTTTATATTTTTTCGTTTATACTTGACGCTATTATGCATTCTTCAACATGAGAACAGATAATCAATAATAATGGCTGTTCTATATAGATTATTATTCTGTGCAAGCAAGGCCAAAAAGAAGCCACCATTTCTCCAGTAATGAAGCACATCAAAAGGACTTCACAACGAGCAAGCAATTAATAGATCGTATGAGATCTCCGACTGTTAATATAATAATGTCATCTTTTTTAGGAAGAAAAATAAAGAAAAAGAAAAAAGTGAGAAGAAAATAATGAAACTAACACATAGCATTTGACTTGCAAATCCCACATTAAGTTAGATGAAAGGTTGATGGATTTTTGCACCTGATTTTCAAATGGCTTTTTTGAATGTGTGGTCACGAAGCATAAACTCATCATGGATCAATAATCTTCACCTTGCTTGTTGCAAACCGCAGAACACAGATGTCAACAGTTTATAGAAGCGTTGACTTCACTCTTTGGAATCAGAAAGACACCTGTCTCATATATAATATATTTGCTCTCTAACAAGCGGGAGTGGATCCTCTCCAGTAAAAAAAAATTAGATGGTGTCAATTGTGATCTCTCACTCTTTAATACTTTCTCTCATATTTAATTCTGGCCCTACTTATAAAGTTAATAATGAGAAATTACACTCCATTTTCTCACATGTTAAAAAAATTGGAGATGATCCATTTTGGTAACAAGCTCTCTTCCAAGAAATATTGGCCACACATTCCTCGACATTTGTATAAGAAGTGACACATCATTTAGTTATCAGCCCAATGATTTGTTTGGAAAAAAAAAGTTTTAATCATTTCTAAAACACCGCGGGCTTTTTATATTTTTTATAAATTTAATTTTAATATATTAGCTAGTGATGTAAAAGTTTTTTTTAAAAAAATTATTAGAGTAATCAAAAGTTTTTTTAAGTTGTTAATATGTAGTTAATAATATATTTTTACCCGTACTTGTTTTTTAACAAGAAAAGGAATATAAAATATTTTTAGTTAGTTAATATTTTTATTTTTTAAATTGCCTATAAAACTGTCCGCTATGTAATATGACTCAATTTTACACTATCATCAGTTATTACTAATTTATTATTTAAATAACTTTTTAAATAATTGATATAGAAGATATTTATTTTTATAAAAATATTATTTATATATTAAATTTAGCTATTAAAATTAATTTTTATGTATTTATATATAAATACATATATTATTTAATTTATTTTTAATATATATTTTATATTTTAATATATATTTTATACTAATAACTAATTTTAATAACACGCATAAGCTATAAAATATGCATAAAACGAAATGAGATGATAAATTTATAAATCGCAGTGAAATTAAAAATATAATTCTTATTTTGACACCAAATAAGTTAATGTGCTCCGATCGCGATTAGGATATCATTAGGATCTAAACCCATATGTTTATAGATTATATGTCAATGATTTGGCCTATGAAAAAAAAGAAAAGGGTAAAATTTCAAATCTATTCAAGAATGATATACTATGATACAACCTATTAGGCTTGGTATTATGCAATTAATAAAATAATTTGATAGCATAGATTTAAATCATATAAACATTTATCTATTATGATTGAAATTTATACTTTAATGCGCATATGATACCTATTTAAGAAGTTTCCTATCTTGAGTGACCGACTGGTGTAATGTAAAAACTTGGCAATCAAAGAAGAGGTAACGGTAATGTATAGGATAAGTTAGAACCTTACAACTTATAAGACGTGACATTAGCGTGTAGAGAAATTCAAAATGAAAGCTCAGAAGGGTGAAAAATGTAACCCTACTAAAACCAAGTAGTAAGTTATGTAACAGAAAAACACATTTTCTCCAATGTTGATAAGGGAACTTAACAACCTTACCGTCCATTGCAGCACAGGATGAATCTAAAAGACTAAAACCAAGGTCAAACTCAAAAACTTTCTCATCATGCAAGAAGAGTCAGCTCCATCCCTTGTCTTCATTCCTTGTTTTATATACAACCAATGTTGATTGTTCAAGTTTACATTCGTATATGTATACTATATATTCATTAAAAAAATATTATTTATATATTAAAATTAATTATTAATATATTTATTTATAAATACATGTATAGTTTAATTTATTTTTTAATATATATTTATATTTTAACATATATTTTATATTAATAATTAATTTTGATAACTGATTTTAGTGTGTATATAATATGAATGATTAATTAATTACTAATATACTGAACAAGACTACTTTAGGTAGATTTTATTCCAATTATTCTATAGGTATTAGTATATATGTACGTCTTTACTACCCTTTTTAACACTTACAAAAATATATTTACCAATTACTAATTAATACGGTAAAATTACAAGATAAGATCGAATTAATTAGCCAGTGCATATATTTTGTCATCATTAGTAGGGTGTTTGATGAGTTAAATTAATGACTTTGAAAAATTAGTTCGCCACTGAATATATGCATATACGTATGGATATAGCATATACGTAGAAACGCAAAATGAATGTATAGAGACTAGAGAGTACGTGGCAGTAGGGCGGCGCCAAATCATGTTGACTTCAAACATAAAAGAAACCCCTGCTTTTTCCTCTTGTGCTATAAAAACACATAGCCAAGTGTTCCTTTTCACTAGAATCTTCATTATTCCACACACCCTACATACCCTTTTGAAATACTAAATTAATATTCTTGTGCTTGTTAGCTACCACAATGGGAAGAGTACCTTGTTGTGACAAGAATAATGGACTCAAGAGAGGTCCATGGACACCAGAGGAAGATCTCAAGCTTGTCCACTACATCCAGAAACATGGACCTGGAAACTGGAGATCCCTCCCCAAGAATGCCGGTAAGTTTATTTATTATAATATTCTTTTATTTCACTTTCTTTTAATTCATGTAGATTAAAAAAATCATAATCATAGGTCTGCAAAGATGTGGCAAGAGTTGCCGCCTTAGATGGACAAATTACCTAAGACCTGATATCAAGAGAGGAAGATTCTCCTTTGAAGAAGAAGAAACCATCATCCAGCTTCACAGCTTCATGGGGAACAAGTAAGCCTTAGAACAACACGTATTATGTTAAACAGTTTAGTCAAATATATCAGACAGTAATAATGTTTCTGCGTTTAGGTGGTCTGCAATAGCTGCGCGATTGCCAGGAAGAACGGACAATGAGATAAAGAACTACTGGAACACACACATAAGGAAAAGGCTGCTAAGAATGGGGATTGATCCGGTTACTCATGCGCCGCGACTCGATCTACTGGACATGTCCTCTGTATTAAGATCAGCTTTAGGGAACCCCTCATCAATTCTGAATCTGCAAGGCTTGTTGGTCAACCCTGAATTGCTGAAGCTTGTAGCCACTGCATCCCTATTATCTCATCAGACTCAGAATCTACCACAACTGATCAATGCTGGGGCGAATTCCGATTCTCAACAACTACTGAATCATCAGTTTCAGATACCAAATCAAACCACCAATGTGATTGACTTGGTGAGTAATAATAATTGTAACGCGATGAATAATTCATTTGCTACTACTCCTTCTTCATATCTTGGGGAGAATTTGAATGTGTCTCAGCAAAACCAAGTTGATTTGTTAGAGAATGAATTGTTACAGTACATAAACAATGGTAGTAGTGATCAAAACATGGGGTATGAATCGGTTATGTCGACGCCTCTGTCGACCCCAACAACAACGCCTTTGACTTCATCATCAACTTATGTGAATAGCAGCAACACAGAACAGGAAGAGAGGGACACCTATTGCAGTGAGCTTTTCAAATTAGAGATTCCAGAGAGTCTTGATATTAATGACTTCTTGTAAATATATATATCTACTTTAAAGTAGTTTGCAATTTTCTTTTTCCTTTTGTTGTAATATTTGATTTTGGACCATACAGAATTTGTACTTTGGTTGTTATTTTAATTCTTTGTTTTCTTCAATTTCCAGTTGTCAATACCTGTGTTGATAACAAATGTCTTTATTTTATAAACAGCTTCTCTTTTTTGCAATCTCTAGTTTTTTTTCCCCCATAGATTTTCCCTAGCTAGTTACTAATTATGTATATAATAGAATAATAGTTATTATTATTGTATCTTTGCAATTTTCATAATAAGCACTTTCTTTTTATGAGTCAATTTCTAAGTTAAACTTTTCTCACCTAATAAAGGAGAAAAAAGGTATATTAGATGGTAACGGAATCTTGTATAAGGGAATGTTATAAATTATTAACAATACTAGGTGGATATTAAAATTAGCCACTAAAATTAATTATTAATATAAAATATATGTTATAATATAAAATATATATTAAAAATAAATTAAATAATATATATTTATACACAAATATATAATGATTAATTTTAATATATAAATAGTGTTTTTGATAAAAATTTATATAATACAACTTATTATCAAAGAAAACTATCAACAATCTTGCTCCACCATTAGTTGGAGGAATAATTATTTGAACCCAAAATTAAACTTTGTTTCAATATAAAGACAACAAACAGACAATTTACAATTTAATTTTCTTGAAGTTTTTCATAATTACTTCATATACTCATAGAAAATAGAAGCAACTTAGATGTAGAGGTGATAAAGTGGGTATAGTCCTCTTTCTTTTTTCATTTTGTTCTATTCTATCAAAGTTTAACTAAATATGAGGTAGACTACTCTGCCCTATTAAATAAAGTGGATTTAAAATATTATCTCATTCTGTTTTATGACAAATTGACGGATCAACGGGTCGGATTATCGCGTTTAACATTCTCTTTTAAAAAATTAATTAAAAAATAATAATTAAAAAATAAATATAAATAAAAAATAGTCAAATTATAATATATTTTTTTATTTTTTTTTATTTTTAACTTTAATATAATTATTTAAAATAATATCTATCAATAAAATTATTTTTATTTTTAAAAAAAATTATATAATTTGAATATATATATGAAAGTGTAAAATAAAATAACTAAAGTTAATAATAAAATAAAAAAATATTTAAAAATGATATAATTTATAATTTTTGTAGCACTAATAATCACTTTTTTATTTTAAAAAAAAAAACTTTGGGTCAGTAGATTGGCCGTCCCGTTCTATTAAAATTCGCAAATTTGATAATTTTTTAATTTAGCGGATTTAAAATACTAGTTTGACTTGCTTTTTTGGTAAATTTGACGAGTCAGGTTTGACGGATTCAGCCTATTTTCTCGTCCCGGTTAGATGTAAGACCATTTCATATAAGATACTAACATATTATCTGCCAACTTATTGCCAACAATAATTAATTATTATATTTTAAATACATATATAAAGAGACACATCTAGAAAATATATCTATAAAGAAACTTCTATTAAACACAACTATAAAAAGACATTTTTATTAGACACATCCACGAAGATACTTCTATGAAATACAATTATAAATAAGAGTTGGCAGAAGTTGGCAGATATAGTGTTGGTAACGTAGCAGAACCGTTTCAAAAAATAGAGAGATTGCACAGTGTGTGGTGATGAAGGTTCTCATAGAGGTTAATTTTAATTGGCACGAAACATCATTTTCCATCACATGCCAGATTCTTATCCAAAGTTGCTTCAAAGTTGTACATGTGTGTGTACACAGTACACCACAGACTTTTGAAGATCGTGAATAATGATGATGCTTTAGACCAACGAAAACGCGAGCTTTAATTACCTCTATTTCATGCGCTTTAATAATTTCGTATCTATAGTCTTCAATCATCATCGCTAGCTAGCTTATATTATCCTTCTTCTATTTGCCTTTCGGCACACAGGGAGTGTGAGTTGTCGTGTGCCATTATTTCAAAGTTGATCTTTGACATTATTTATGATTATGATTATGCTTATGAATGCGGCGATAAAAGTGAATTCTTGTCATTACATGCTCAATTATTCTAAAAAATTCTGTAGGAATTGCTTCAACGAGAAGTGGGAAACGAAAGAACTTGCCATTTTGTGGAGATTGTGGTGTTGGCATATTTGTGTCCATAACTTCATGTGTATGAACAAAGAATGCAAGCGGAGAAGGTTGTATTTTATAGGGTATCTTTTTACTTTCACATTTAGATATGAGACATTGCGATAAGGTGGATTTGTTCCTCACTCACCCACGATTGAAACACAACTCTTAAGCTCCAAAAGTAGTTTCCTTTTGTGCTTCCTGTTGGAGAGATTTCAAACACGGAACGCGTCTTAGCTTCCAGAAAAATTGGGGCAACAATCTATCATATCAATAATCAACTTAATTATCAAAAGGCCAAATAAATATTTAGTGTTCAAGGTTTAATTAAGGTTTACATCCTTAAAATTAAATGATTAATTTGTTTCTTTCATAATATGTTTATTAATTTTTCCTTAATTATAGTCTTATAATCTTATTACATTCAATCCCGCTACATTACCAACAGTATTTCTGCCAACTTTTACCAACTCTTGTTTATGATTGTATTTAATGGAAGTGTTTTTGTAGATGTGTCTAATAAAAATATATTTTTTATGATTGTATCTAATGGAAATATCTTTATATATAGATGTATTTTCTAGATGTATCTCTTTATACATGTATTTAAAATATAATATAATAACTAATTATTATTGACAATAAATTGGCAGATAATATATTGGTACCCTATACTTTTCCTATTACATTAAACACTTTTAATTTGCTATAAAATGAAGGAAAATTCATCTATTTTGCATTAATAATTAATTTTCTCATTTTGTGTGTGTATATATGTTGCACCATAGCTTAGTCCAAAAGTAAACTTTTTATGTTGACAATTAGAAAAAGTTATCATCATTTGTCCAAAAAGGAAAACAGAAAAAGTGGCATCAATGTGGAGCCTTCTCATATTTTGGACCATCAGTTCCATAGAGAGAGAGACTCGTCGCATGTCAAAAAACAACAATATATAGTCTTCTACATTTTGTTCATACAATAGCAAATAACACGTGATATTAATACTAATCCATAACAGTTAACATCGTGGAATCTTACGTAGTTACGTTCTTCATCATCTTTGTTATTCTATTACTATAATATCGTTCTTCTATGCCCGCGCAAGGTGAAGCACACAAGTGATGAACGTCTTAAAGGGCATCCTTTTACATTTAAATTTTCGCTTTATAATCATCATCATCATCATCATCATCATCATATATATATATATATATATGAATTAATTTTGATTTTGTGTATATAAAAAATAATATATCATGTTTAGGTAGCAAAAACTATATCTTTTTAATACACAAAATAGTAGTAAAAACTATATTTTTTTAATGCACAAAATAATACATATTTTTTTTCATAATCTTCAATTGAAATGATCAGAAGGCCTGATTCATATTATTTGGTTTTCTTTATGAACCAAGGAGTTAAATAGATGGGAAAGGCTCTTCTCTAATAAAGAACGAGATCAAACCCGTTTATTTTTTATTATTAATTTTATTAGAAAATATATTTTAAATAAAAGATAAGTAAAATAATTTTTTTTTTCGTGAAATTTATCAAATATTTTAAAAATATTGCTAAATTTTATTTTATTTTAAAAATTTTCAATTTACATTAAATGTATTCCTGCAATTAAGTTTTATTTTAAAAAATTTAGGACTAATATCCAGTAATACGCTTGATAACTAAGAATTATTAAATTATGTTAGAGATTATTTTTATAAAGTTGTTGCATGCTAAATTAATCTTAATTAAAATTTTTTTAAAATTTAACTATTAAGATATATTTGATGTAAATTAAATAAAATTAAAATAAATTAAAATTTAAAAATATTTTTAACAAAATTTATATAAAAAAGAATATATTTAACCTTAAAAAATATATATCTTTTAGTCATTTTTACTAACCTGATTTTGAGGGTAAAATGTGAAAACCCACCCATTTGACAGGAGGCAAATACATACATCTTTCACTAATTTGGATGATCTGATAGTGTTATTGATCATCATATTGTATGTATTAAAATTAACTAAAGTTGAAAACGAATTTCCTATTCAATTGATTGTTAGAAGAATAAAGGAAGATAATCCAAATATCTGGAGAGAAGCAGCCAAATTTTGTGAGAGACTTTTCCATAGGTCTTACTATCATAATATTATGTCCCTACAGCCCTACTAAGTTACTACTCTCACCAAAGAAGAACCACTTTCACAGTTTCACTCAAACACGCTAAAAAGATGCAATCATTCACTCCCATCATTCTCTTCTTCATCACTTCTTCACTACCGCTTCTCGCTTCCTCCACCACCGTCCCTTCATTCCCCCTTCAACCTGACACCCAAATCTGCCACCTCGACCTCTCCGACGAACTCTTCGGCGGCGTCAACCAAGCCTGCGCCTGCGACACCCTCGACCGCAGCCGCTGCTGCCCTGTTCTCGCCGCCTGGCTCTTCGCCGCTCACGCCAGGTCCGCCCTCGAGCTTCCCCCCTCTCCTCCTCCGGCCTCTGCCGGAGACCTACCCATGATGCCGGACGACGACTCTCAGAAGTGCGTGGAGACGCTGCAGGAGTCACTGAAGAACAGGAGCGTGTTGATTCCGCAACCAAACGCGAGTTGCGACGCCATAACGTGCTTCTGCGGTATCAGGATTCACCGGATAAGTTCGTTGAGTTGCCCCGCGGCGTTTAACTTTTCCGGTGGAAGCAGTCACGGTGGTGGTCTTGTCCCTACCTCTGCTGTTGTCAACTTGGAGAAGAATTGCCAAAACTCTTCCTACGCTGGTTGCACCAAATGCCTTTCTTCCCTTCAAAAGGTCACTATACATTTCTAAATAATATTTTTTTAAATATTGACATAAAAATATTTAAAATGTTAATATTATTTTGGTAATTGGGAGGCAGTTAAAAGGGAAGAATAAGGAGAACGATGAGAGGGGGCGGAAGATGTTGAAGCGAGACTGCCAGCTAATGGGTCTGACGTGGCTGCTGAGGAAGAACAAAACCGCATACATACCAACGGTGTCTGCGGTGTTGCGCGCCATCATGTACAGTGCTCATCCGCACCAATCAAAATGCAGCCCTGATCAGGAAAACATGCCCTTAGCCGTTGATTCCCTCCAACTAGAAAAGGACCACGCCTCATATCACCCCGTGAAACCATTTTGGATACTCGTACTTAATATTGTTGTAACCATCGTCCTCATTATCTCAGTTTGAAATCAACGCTTTCAGGTTCTCGTCCCGTGAAGCTATTGGACAAAAAACATACAATAGGGATTCATTCTGACTTTTTGTCTTTTATGCTCGTACATTTTGGATCTTCATTCACGTTTTTTTTTTCGTCACTACGTGCTGCTTGTGCTGTGACACCATGAGATGCATACAATTTTTACATTTCTGCTTCTCAGCTCCCATGGTTGTTACTAGTTAGAGAGGGTTTTTTACTATCTTAATTGATTAACGAAAATATTCCAACGTTTGAAATCAATTATTCCTTCAATCTTATTTATATTGTACTTACAAATACAAATATAAATTGATCAATTTAGTTATATTATTTT
Organism: Arachis ipaensis; assembly: GCF_059453495.1. Taxonomy (NCBI): domain Eukaryota; kingdom Viridiplantae; phylum Streptophyta; class Magnoliopsida; order Fabales; family Fabaceae; genus Arachis; species Arachis ipaensis. The sequence goes on along the minus strand of NC_142443.1, from coordinate 9,320,446 downwards.
TTAGAGAATTGCTATTTGTACACCAAAATCAGCTACTAATGTATTTGTGTATAAATACATATGTAGTTTAATTTATTTTCAATGTGTATTTATATTCTAGCATGTATTTTATATTAGTAGCTGATTTTGGTGTACACGTAGCATAACTCTATTTTTTATTTATCAAATTTGATTTCAAAGAAATTATTTAAATTTATACAGATGATTTAGTAATACTTGATTTATATCGTTCATATGATTTGGTTAATTACTTGATTAATTGATTTGTACAATGTTGGTCTTTTTATATAGTATATTCCTAAAGTACTTTTGTAGGGAGGGAGGAGCAGCTTCCTAGAATAGAACTGATTACTGAGTATGTTGGTCGAGTAGGGTATATGAAAACAAAGCTAAGATTCATATTTTTAATACACAAACGGACTCCAAGATATTGAATTTTGTACAATCTAAGAAAACGGTGGTTACGTAAATTCTTAGAGATTATCTTTTTTTTTTTTCTGTGGATCTTTCTCTTGGTGATATAAGGCTTAAAGTAGTCCTTGAAGTTGCATTCGAGTCTCAAAGTAATCTCTGAAGTTAATAATTCCTCAAATTCGTCCCTGAAATTACACTCCGAGATTCATAGTAGTCCTTAAAATAATTTCCATCCATCCTTGCTACTGAAAAACTGAGCTGGACTAAAACGATGTCGTTTTGTTATTTATTAAAAAAAAAAACCTAATCTCCAATACGACGTCGTTTTATATTTATATAAAAAAAAATAATCCTTATCTTCACCAATTCTCTTTTTTCCTGTTCTTCTTCTTCAATTTCATAGTAGCAACAAGAACAACATCATCAGAACCAACAAAAAACAAAAATTACAGAGTTAAGAAAACTAACAATTACAAAAAATCACAAAAAAATCAACAAAGATCAATTAACCTAAATAACAAGCATCAATCAACCTAAATAGCAACAATCACAAAAAAACATCAACAATTACAGAATCAAAAACAACAAAAAATCAACCTTGACAACTACATTAAAACACAATCACGAACAGTAATAATCATCCAAAATATTAAACAATAATGATTAAATAACTAAAAAAAACTCACCTTTACTGCAGAGAAGAGAAGAAAAATGCAGAGGGAGACAAAGAAGAGAACAGAGAGCAGACGTCGACAAGTAAGGAGGGGCTGCCAGTCGAGACAATGGAGAGCGCCTGGAGCTGACCGTGAGTGACATTCTGTTTGTGGCCTGGAGCACCTGCCTCGTTGTGGAGTTGTTGGTGGGCTTTGGAGTCGCCGGCGAGTGCGGCGGGCTCGATAGCGATGACGGTGGCGACGGAGGGTTGGGGTGGTTGATAGAGCGCTTGAAAATAGTGAGAAAGTGTGAAATCTGGACGGCGAGGTCGGAAAGCACTTGGATCTCGTGGTAGTGCGGAGAAACAGATTGGGAGCGTGAGAGAAGAGGAAGGGAAAAGGGTAGATTAGGGAGGAACGATCGGCGCGGTACTAAAACGGAGGTCGACGACAAAGAGGGTTGAGAAAAGCTTGCTTGTGAGTGAGAGAAGGGGAAGAGGAAAGGGTAGGTTGGAGAGCGGGAAGAGTTGGGGAAGGGGGGTGTTAAAGTGTGTTTTTTTTTCTTTTTTTTTTTAATAAACATAAAACTACGTCGTTTTCAATTTTTTTTTTACTTCTCAAAACGACGTCATTTTAAGATTTCGACGAACGAAAAATCCCTCAAAGAGTATTATGAGTCCTGGAGTGCAATGTCAGGGACAAATTTGAAAAATTATTAACTTTAAGAATTATTTTGAGGCTCGAATGCAACTTCAAATACTATTTTAAGACTTATATCTTCTCTTGGCTGATTCTGGATTAAACTATCAATTGAGGCACATGTCACAATTTATGTTTCTTCAATTCAAACGTTACCATAAGTCCATCACATAAATAATAAAATAAAAAATATATATAAATCGAACCACGGTTAGAAAAAAATTCACAAAGCTTTTGTTGATGTGGGCTCAAATTAAATTCCTTTGCTTGTCAAGCTGTCCATCTTTCATTAGCCTTAGACCCAAGTAGAGCAATAAACCCAAATTGATGATAATTCACGAATGGGCATGACCCAAAAGGTTGCATGCATTTTAGCCTTACACCACAATAAATAAAACTATAAACAGTTGTTTCCAAGACCAAAAAAAAAAAAAAAAAAAAAGAACACTTGTTTCCAATAGAAAGAATAGGCGAAACTAATCCTTTCATCAGAAAAATTCACATGACTTTATTATGCTTTGATTTTCACCAGTCTTTTCCTATTAACCACAGCCAGTCAAGTGTCACCCCAGCAAAAATGCCTCCAAGGAGAAACAACACCAACAAGTTCCCCAATGCATTTTGTTCAGGACCCTACAACAAAAGTTCCAAAGCATAATAAAATTAATGTGTCACATTCACAACTTGTCTGTATGATGTATACTTGTTTTTAATATTAAAATTAAAACTCACCTTGTAACCTTTTGGTGCAGATGTAAGAACACATACAGTGAGGTAACCATTGGACAAGCCCAAGAAGGATGTCAAGAATATCATCCAACCTTGGTCACCATACTTTGCAGTGAAATAAAATGCTGGAACAAGTAGGAACCGACAAAGAATCATTATTGTTATCAACTTCCTGGACTCCAACTTCAACTTCTTCACTAGTGGAATGTATCTTCCAATCAGATCACACACATTGTACATTGCAATCAAAACAAGAGCATACCTAGTATGATATTTGGAAATGTCAGATGATACTGAGTTCATGTCTAGTTATGAAGGCAGACGAAAATGGATGGAAGAACTTGTTTATGAAGTTACCATGTGCCTAGGCTGTGTGATCCAGTATCTTCTGATAGGAACCCAGGGAAGATAGATAGTGTGAGAGTATATATTAGGAACATGTCAAGTGCATAATCCATGTTTTCTAGTAACAATTGCTGGATTCCCTTCCTCTCTGATTGTTTTTCATATCCCTCAACCTAGGGGGGGAATTTGCATTAAGTTCAATCTTGAAAAATAAGAAATTTGTGTAGCACAATGGAAAGTAATAAAAGGCTATTACTTCTTCAGATAATGTTTCTATGCCACCAGCTGCAAGGTCAGCTGAAACAGTTTTGGATCCTTCAGATGCTGCTTTTGAACGGTAATACTTCACAATTGGTATTTTGGGGAAAACAAAGGCATAGAGAAGAACACAAACAAGCTCAAAGAATGTTGATATGGCAAAGAATAGAACTGCAAGGAAAGGTAAAAAAACAATAAGAGAAACAGAAGATTATGATGACAAGAAGCTGTAATTTGAGTGTTGATGAGTAGAACTAGAACCTACTTGCTCCTTTCCGAAGACCATCCTTAGAATTCTCAAATGCAGCTTTTGTGATTAGCCTCAAAGCAGAGGTTAATGCACCAGATGCTGCCAAACCAGCAAGGAAAGACTGCAACAAGATATTTAAACCAGATTTAAAAAAATGCATTACATGTTTAAACTCTAAATTACTAATTATGTTACCCATGTTAACCTGAATGAATTCTTGTCTCATGTAAGACAAATCTCCCACCATTCCACCTTGAACATGAGCATCCGCAACCCCGAAAGTGCCGCTAATTGCGCATATACCAATGTAAGTTCCAAGACCTCCTTTGCCAGATGTTGCTAAATCCAACTAATGGAGATTGACAGGAAGATTTTAATCAAAACCATCCTAAAAAGAAATCAAAACTCACAAACAAGTTAATTTAAGAGGACCTACAATTAAGACCAACAAAGTGCTTATGAAAAAGAGAGTGTATCCAAATAGGTTCCGGATTCTTGTGTTGATTTTGGCCTCATTATAAGCCAGTATTGCAAGTGTTCCAACTGCAAATGGTTGATACACAAGAGTAAGCACCCTAGGGGGATGGTATTTCTGCATAACCAAATGAATATGAGAATCACACAACAAAGATACGTGGCTATTTTTATAGATTTGTTGAAAGTTTAATAACTTAACTATCAAAGTTTGCTATAAATTTTTATTAAGATGTATGAGAAGCACCATCAACAGAAAAATACATGAAAAAATTGTTACCGGAAACAAATAAACGTAGTAATCTTCAATTGTCAGCATGCTGTTCCATGAAAAAAGACATCCATTGCCAAGAAGCCAGCAGACAAATATTGCAAGATATTTTCCCTGTTAATACCAAATAAAAAAGAAAAATGGAAATTACAATTTCGTTTGCCTTAGTGTTCCTAAGATCCAATATAATTAGTAGTAGATCCTACACAAACCTGAACACGTGCTGGAACATCACTACTGTTATCCATGGCGACAGTGGATGATTCTATTCAATCTACAAGAAGGAAAATTTATACTATGGAGAAGCCTTATATAATCTGTTTATAATATCTACTATCTACTATATAATAATGAGCCATCACCACATATAATATCTGTAAATTGAATTCTTTAACAGTCCTGGGACCATGTGCAACTCATATAACTCTCATCACCCCAGAAAATAAAAAATAAGAAATAGCATGGCTTTTGATTAACAGAAAACGTTGAAAATGCTAAAAAAAAGGGGTCATAAATTGATAATAATTATAAACATTTTGATTGGAATATATACTAAGTATTTCTTAATCAATAATAGCTGAGGGCACGGAACCTATATATATAAAATAAGAGTAATTAATTAGTATATAGAGAATTGGTGGCATCTTACCAGTGGAATCTAAGCGCCATAATGGTGATATACACATATATGAAAAATATGCATTTTTCTTTGAAGATAATAACAATCAACAAGAATAAACAAAATTTATGTCGCCATACATATACATATACACATATATTATATGCAGAAAAGGGGGCAGACCAAGCTAAGTTACCAGCAATTCCATATAGTGCCATTTAAAAAGTAGAAAATCAAATATCAATTGTGTTTGTGTGATGTAGTGAAGCTTTAATTTGGCTTGAAAGCAAAGCAGATTAACTAATGAAGGAAAAGCTTACTCTACAACTCAACCGAGAAGCATATGGAAGTGGGAGAAATATGATTCCGCATTCTAGCTAGGATAAACCAGAATCTTAATCTATTCTCGTACCATGTTGGTGGACAACATTTGACCATAATGAGTAAAAGTGAGTCCAAAGTTTAAATTTGAATAGTTCTATTAGTTAGTGTTATTTATTATAAATAGAGATAATAATAATAATATAATTGATAAGTATAAAATTAATAATTCAAATTATCTCTTTTTTTTTTATTTTTCTCTTATCTAATATTTTTTTTTTAATTTCTCTCTTATCCTATTAATTCTTTCTTATTCGATTTCTTTCTTTTTATAGGAGCATTTTCTTAATTCAAGTTTTTTCTTCATTTAGTAGCATTTTGAATATTATGCTAATAGTTGTCATATCGATGACGATGATTACCATAATAAATTAAATAATCAAGCTATATTTATACTACAAATCAGTCATTATTTAATTATTAATATAAAATAAATATTTTTTAATTCGATAAATCAAAAATTAATTTATTACGAATTTGAATTCTATTAAAAAATTTATCGTTAATTAATAAATTATTATATATTATACATATAAATTAAGACTCAGACTCCAATATTTATTTAAATAGTCATTCAACTAACTCAAATCGATCAATATGAATGCTGCGTGGAATTCAATGGCTCATGGTTTGCGTTCATACTTCATATTTCGCAGCTGGGATGGGACCGTTGACTTTGCCATCATGCTCACACTTAGTGTTATTCAAATCAATCGGCTGGCATATGCATCATTATTCTTCCATGTATCCACATCCGTTACATATATTACTACTGCTAATAATAGTACTAGTAATTCATTTGTGTGATTGTGTCCATTATAAGTCAACATTTACAATGACGTACAAGATGCCACAGAAGTTGGTTAATTTTCAAATCCCTCAATTTTCTTTTATTGCAAAATCATTTATTAGTCCCTTCGTTGGATTCACATGGCTATTACTTCAACATTGAGGAATCTGTTTGTCTTTATGAATGTCAACGACAATGAGGTTGTGAAGGTGGAAACTATTATATTGATTAAATATATATGTAATATATTATTATTGAAAAATTAGGTATTTTTTTTATACGGTGTTTTATTCAAATCGGACGGTCCAATTTGTTTGATGAAAAAATAAATTACAAATTTGAAGAAAAAATTAAACTTTAAATCGGAGGGTCCGATTTGCTTGAAGAAAAAATTAAACTCCAAATCGGAGGGTCCGATTTGTATTTTTTATTCTTTTTATTTGTTAAAATAAAAATTGGACAGTCCGATTTTAACATTAAATTTTTTTTTTATTTTCGAAATCACAAATCGTACCGTCCGATTTGTGATTGTTGGTTTAAAAAACAAAACAATGCAAATAAATCGGTACTTCTGATTTGTGTCATCCCATAGCCAAATAAAATACCTTTCTCCTCACACCATATTGTCGTACAGGTTTCTCTCTCCCACACGACAAATCAAAAGCGTGGAAACTACTACCTAACTTCATATATCCTATTCAAAATTTTCCCACCAATGCACTCTCCTATTTTCAGTAAAAATCTGAAAGTCTAAAGGATCCATAGATCACGTTTTTACATTTTTTATTTTACTGAAAATCAGAATCAAACGAGTTTTTATCATTTTATTTCACACGAAATTTTTATTTTTGTTGAGCTTATCTTAAAATACTTACGTTATCTTTTAACAATTGTATTACTCTAATTAAACTTTCTACTTAATAATTTCTTTTGTCCAAATTTGACTATCTGCTGAATCAACTAACCCCAAAAATGAATAGCGCGCACGTGATCTATACCTGACCGTTAGAACAAAGACTGCCGTGACGAGTACAAGGCACGACAATCGCTACAAAACCTAGGACGCGATTCTAGACAAAACGGCTATCGATGCAAATCTTGGTACGTAGTAATAGCAAATATTCAAATAAAACTTTAATAAGAACTAGTTTATACTAGTTTTTAAAAAGATATTATTTTTTTATATTTTTAAAAAGTTTTTTTAATAAATAAAAATTATTTTATATTTGGATAAATTTAAAAAAAAATATTTATCTTAAAAAATATATTCAAATATATTTAAGATTTAATAAAAATATTTTATTTTTAATAAAAAAAACTTTACTCAAATAAGACAATCTAAATTAATACTAATTCAATTTAAAATTTCATTCCCCTGCCACTTCCAAACCTCACAGCATTATATTATTCTAAGCTTTTAGTATAAGCACTTCATTCATTCACACTTGAGTCAAATGAACTTGGTTTTTTAATAGATTTGAATCTATCTCTTCATTTGAATCCCAATTGTTACGGAAGAAAGTATTAGAGATTAAGCGAGTTTGTATTTAGACAAAGTTTAATATATAAATTGGGAGAAATTCAGAGACGGAAATGGCATCCAGGAGAAGTGAAGAAGACATGCAAGAGAAGAATTATGAGGTTCCTTCTTATGTTATATATACTAGCTCCGATTCAGAAAATACATATTGATTACAAAACATGTTTATATATGAATAGAAGAAGAGATAGAGTTTGAATTATAGATTACATATGATATGTGTATGTGGCAGGTGTGAGAATGAAAGGAGAGTAGTCTAAGCCCACCAGGGAGCGTCACCGGTTCTGAAATCAGTCTCAACCCATGGAACAAACACCACCTTCCCATCATCCACATCACAATGCGCCAATGCCAGAGACTGTCCACCAATAACAAGAAAATTATTCACTAGCGTTGTTTCTAGTCACAGATAGAAAAGTGAAGAATTTTTGAAAATTTGCTTACCAAAGGAGCAGGTCCTCTGACAACTCTTCCTTGGTCATTATACTGAGATCCATGGCAAGGGCAGATGAACTTGTTCTCCGCTGCATTCCACGGCACCACACAACCAAGGTGAGTGCACACCGCATTAATCCCATATGTTGCCAGTGTTCTGTCTTTCTCCACCACAAGGTACGTTGGATCTCCCTGTAAAATACACGTTATGGCAGTCATGAACGACATTCATATTATGAAAATTTGAAAAACTATCTATGTATAGTGTATACCTTCAATCCTTGTGTAAGTGTACGGTCACCAGGTCCATGCGCCTTGAGCCATTGCTCTGCAAGCACATCATTTCCAAGTGCATCCTTTGCAACAGTACCACCAGTAGCAGATCCTGAACTGTAATGAATCATTTGCATGAAACTCACTCTCTATAAAGGAAGGAAGGAAGAAAGAAAGAAAAGATGAATTACCCAGGAGGGACGAAGAAATAGGTATAAGGAATGAGCATTCCAGTAGAGGGGAGTGCAACAGCTCCAAGGAGGAGAAGATTCATGAGCTGTCTCTTCCCCATGTCAGGTACTCTGTCAGCTGGAATACTCGTCGCCATGCATACCACTCTCATCCCTTTTCCCTTCCCAATCTTCACCTCTTTCCTTGAACATGACGATGAGGGGCACAGTACCCCACTCCTCCTAGAACATAGCTGAAATCAACACAACCAACCAACATGTTATGCTAATTATGATTCCTTATTCAAACTCAAAACACCGTGTGTAGGTTTACCTGCGAAGGGGCTATAGAGGGCAGTGTGGTGGAAGCCATGCTTACACAAACAGTAAGAGGAAGATGAATGGAGGATGATAAGATGATATGATGATGGGTTAAAAATCTTAAACGAGAGGCAACGGTCTTTCTTGGATAAGGTGCTCTTGCCACGTGGCTGCCACATCGCCACATCTTCATTTGCCAATTTCGGATAAGGCTTCATGTGGGCCTACTCTAATCAATATTGGGCCTAACCCTCTTTATCTTGGGCTTCGGCCCTTTTCTCTGCTTGCAGACCGTTACCGAAAAAGAATAAATTAGGTCCAGTCCAAAAAAGTGACTCATATTCAGGTAACGTCATGCAAGTAGATACCAAAGAATTATGAAAAAGAAGAAAACAGCATGATCAAACCTATTGAGAAAAGAAACACAAGTTATTGATAGATGTGTAGGGTTTTGATTGCAATTTGCAGATTATTGTATCCCAAATAAGTAGGTAGGAAAAGGCCCACTAGCTTGCGTTGTCTACGTCCTCCATTGCAAACACAAAGGCATAGAATGATGTTGTTATCTGCATGGGGGGTATGGCGTGCCTCGTGCACTTATTATCAATCCATCATGCGCTTCTCTCACTACTCACTACCCTTGTGTTGTTCTATAATATTGCTCTCTTTTTTCTTCCATAAAGTATTTTCATTTTATATTAAGCGTGCCAATATAAGAGTTGCCTTCAAATGTATTTTATAATGTTACAACTTGGAATTCTTCATCTAATTACTAGCTATAAGAAATATTTTATAGTCCTTTGATTAAATTTACTTTTTTTTTTTATATGATATATAATTGTTGAGAGTAAGTGAGATAAGAGAAAGAGGAAAAGGGGCGGGTAATAGTGTTGAAACGAGAGAGAAAAAGGAATGAATACACATTAGGTGTCTTTAGGCTTTCTCTTGCATCAATGCAGCGAAAGAGGAGAATCTAAGGGTTTCGTCAAAGGAGATAAAACCAAACAAGCAAAGCAAAAGGAGAGTCCTCAGCTATTTCATGTAAGTAGATATATATATTATAAAAGGAAGGAAAGGTGTACCACAGGGGATATAGATAGAGCAAGATTGAAGCAACCACAAAGAAATAGAACGTTCTTTAAAGTCTTTTTCGAAGTGATGAAATCACATGAAAAAGCCGTTTTGCATCTAGTAATGTCTCGAACCTTTTTATGTCTCCAACTTAACTCAATTAAAACTCTTTAAGGTAGCGTTTGTTTTGAGGTACTGAGACAGAGACTGAGAGACTGAGACTCAGTATTGTGTTTGTTAGTTCAGAGACTGGTACTAAAATTTCTGTCTCTGTCTCTAAAATTTCAGTATTTCAGTACCTCCAAAAAGTAGGGACACAGGGGACTGAAATTTTTAGAGATGGAGACTGAAACTTTAATAACATTTCATACCTAAAATACTTTCATTTTAATTAATTAATTCCAATTTTACCCTTCGTGCAAATTAAATTAGAGTTTCATTCTTGTTTTAATTCCTGTCTCTCATTTTGCACCAAACAGAATACTGAGATTTATTTCAATCCCTGTCTCTTAGTCTCTGTCTCTCAGTCTCAGTTTTTCCGTCTCTGTCTCTCCACCAAACGCTACCTTAAGTCTATTGAGCCAACATTGTATTGAGGGGTGTAATGCATTTTTGTGGACCAACGGCCAAAGATATTAGACGGATTCTTTAATGCTTTTCATATATTTTTCGCAAATCTAATTCTCAAATTTATTATTTTATATTTAAATATTTTAATCTGATTTTTCGATTTAATTTATAGTAAAAAAAAATTACATCAATACAAATTGGAATTTTTTATTTGTGCACCACAAAATTTTGAATTTAAATTTCAAAAATAATTTAACCATTAGATTTCTTAACAAATTCTATTATCGTCAAATCTAAGGATAAGATTTATTAATTAAAATAAAAAAAAATTAACATCCATGTTAAAAAAAACACCAAATTGTCATTACAATATATTAACACAATGTTTTTTTCATGTCTAAAAAAAGTCAGTCAAAATTTAAATTAAAATAAAATAAAAATTTTGAGAAGACGGTCCAATAAAAATTTTAACATAAGATAAAAATAAATTTGTGTATTTCTACTGTACAATTTATGTTTTTGAGAGTTTAAGAGATGCTAATTACCTTGTTGTCTTCCTTATTTATTTATCGCCTAAAGACTTGATGAAATTAATCAAGTGAGTGAAGCCAGGATCCCAAAGCCTCCCAAGAACTAGCTCGCTAGCTTTCCCACATCTTAAAAACCACAATGACAATTATATGTTCCTTTGACCAATGTATGCATTGACACTACAAATTATGAGCCACACACAGAGACAGATGTCTCAAATTACATTATGGAGAAATATTTCTTAAACTCATTGTGTGTGGATATATATGTATATTTGAAGATTTAGCACATCTCATAAGCCTATATCATATATTAATAAGTTTGTTTGATCGAGGACCGAGCACCCCAAAGTCACCACTCATCACACCAAGAGTTCACGAGTGGCAACCATGAGATACATACACTATTCCGATCGTTATTTACTTTTATGGATGCATGGCAGAGATACAATGTGTCTTAATTTTAATATTGTCTCTACTTGTTCCAATGCTTGGAGAGATCTTGGGAATAAAGTTTTGTCATTAATATCTTTGTATGCTTCTTAATATAGTAACTATTATTATTGTTAGTTGTTGTTGTTGCACCCCTCAGGTCGCACATAGTGTGAATAAAAGAAGGACCTGCATGCCTCCATGTGGGTTTCAGATTTAGGCCCCCAAAGTGATAAATGAATGGTTCTTCTCAAAAGAAGGTGTAATTGATTTGAGAACCGTAGTAGGTTGTGCCATTTTTTTTTTCCCTTAACAATGACTTGACCATATGATAGTTTTTGCTCTTTCTTCAGGGTTCAGAATGGGACTTTGCATTTTTGGTTTTTCCAACACCTTTTACCACACAGGTGTATTGAGGGGGAGAACACCAAATATGTCCCCACAAATAATTACTATATAAAATTTTAAAAAATTACCAAGATTTGGACAGAACAAGAAAATTTTTTTCTGGCTTTTATTATACTGGAAACTTTTTAAAGCTGCACGGTGTCCCCATTCTCTTATTGATAGCCAATTTCTTTTTCTTTTTTAAAGCTATTATATATATATATTGGAGATTCTAGAATATTTATATTTATGGTGGCTATAATAACTATGTAAGTATTATTAAAATTAAAGTTATATTATTAAATAATAAAAAAACGTTACTTTAATTTTAATAATATTTTTTAAAATATTATAATTATTGTTACTATTGTAACGTAACATAGACATATATTAGAATAATCCTATATGTGTGTAATAATTCATTATTGTATATATTTGTGTGTGTTCATAAATATAGGTAACTTTTCACAAGAATATACTTTAAGATTATTTAAAGTATTTAGACTATGTTAATTTTAAAACTTATTAAGTACTTAGTGAAAATCTGCACTAAAATAAATGTGTTAAACTAGCCAAATATTTTTAACACAGATTGAATATGTGCAAAATCGGAAGTGTATGTATGGATGTATGTGTATGGGATACGGGGATAGTAGAATATGAGTTGGAAACTTGGAATGAATGGCGCATAAAGAGACATATACATACGTCGTATCTGTTGGACACGAGTAGGTTTAGTAATAAGGGTCTCACGGGATGGTTCCATGTTTCATGTTTGGGCTAAAAATAGGGTTCATGTAATAATTTAAAGTTTTCAATTTTGCACAGCTGTAAGTATAGGGGAGTATCACGGTACTGTAGCACTTCACTTAATTATCCCATAGTTATTTAATCTATCCGCGTATTTAATGGCTATTTAATGACTTAGGTTCACACACTACCTGTTAGGGGTGTGCATGGGTCGGGTGAAACCGAGTTTGATATGACCCAGATCCGGCTCGAAATATATACCGGGTCTATTTGTTAGACCCGAACCCGACCCTATACCCGATGAAATCTATACACTTTCGGGCCACGATTATACCGGGTAAAAACCGGGTGAAAACCGGGCCGTTAACATTATATTACCTTGATACCTTCTTGAAAGTTAGCATGTAAAAATATCCAAATTTCCAAGACTCCAACCATTATTTGACATGATAAAATTCACTTAGAAAAATATAATAAGAACTAACTCTTCTCTAAAATTAAAGTATAACCATAATCAATACTAATATTGTCTAATAACACCAAATATTTAAATCAATACAAATAACATAAGATTATGCATTAGTCTAAAGTCTTATGCATTTTAAACATAAAACATTAACTTATAGTCTTATATATAATGACTAATAACACAAAATATTAAGGTTTATAATACTTAAATTTCACATAATAATAGCTATCATCCATCACTAATAACACAAAATATTAATTGTGTATGATGACCGGGCCACCGGGCCGATTTCGGGTGACCCGAGCTATGGCCCGGACCCGACCCGAAATAATGACCGGGTCTACTTTTGAGACCCATACCCGACCCTAGACCCGATGAAATCATATCAAATTAGCCCCTAAAGTGTTCGGGGCCGGGCCGAGTCTTCGGGCCGGGCCGGGCCATGCACACCCCTACTACCTGTTACAATAATGTTGACTTAGAAGTTAGAATTATTAGTACAGTTGCAAGCGTGTATTTGGTTTGTATTTTTATTTTTTATTTTTAAAATTTTTAATTTTTTAAAATAGTTTTAATATTTAATTTTATTTTTAATATTTTTATTGATTTAATTTTATTTTTAACGTTTTTAATTTATTTTAAAAATATTTTTAAATATTTTTAATTTATCTTTAAAATTTTTAGATAAATATAACATTTAGGAGTAATTTTAATGTAAAGTAAAAACGTTAAAAATAAAATTGAATTTAATTAAATATAGAGATATTTAAAAAATTACAAACGTTAAAGAAAAAAATATAATTTATTTTTATATTCTTTATTTTTTTATTAATTCTTAAAAATAAAAATTTTAAAAATAAAAAATAAAATATATAATTCAAGCACATTCTATGTATCCTCAAATTTAGGGTGAACGCGTATTGGATTAGATCAAAATTAGATATGGTCAAAATTTCGATCCAATCTACACTAAAATTGTCGGATCGAATCGGATCCAATATCTGTAGTTTTTAAGTTTGGATCCGATCTGCACATTTACGGATTGGATATCGGATATATCCACAAAACACAAATATTTTTAAAAATTTATTTTTATTAAAAAATATTAATAAAATTATTTTTTTCTACCCTTTTAAATATGTATACTCTTAAAATAATATTAAATATACTTTTTTTTTTAAATAATAAAATTAAAATAATACAACATATATAATAATTATTAATTGAAATAAAACATAACAAGAATATTTATTTATTTATTTATTTTTGCAAATCCACGTATATGCGGATACCTACATAAAATCCGCATTCGATCCTATAAATGTGCGGATTGGATCCATATCAGCAATTTTTTAATCGAATTGGAATAAATACTGCGAATATGCATATCGAATCTTATCCATAAACACCCCTACTCAAATTCAAATACTTCTTCAATCAATCCAAATTAATTACCATAAATCAAAATTATCGTTAAACACAAATCACATCGGGGCAAGTTCTCTACTAGGATACCTAATAAGTATATTCTAATTCAAACATAACAAGAATTGTTGTCCTTCAATGTCAAACAACAGTTTAATTTTCTAAATACAGAATATGTTACATGCATTTCATATCTTTATCGTGTTATTATTTTGGTAGTTTCTTCATTTTCACCCACAATGTTCTTTTTCAGATAAAACTAGTTTCGATATTTTCAATTCTAATATGAACCTTATTTTCTTCTCAAATTAAGAAGGATAGAACAAAATTTTAAACAACAATAAAAAGGGGATCTATAAAAAATGTTGAAAGTATGCACCAAATTATCCAACAAACAAATGGATCAATGAAAAAAAGTGTTAAAAAAAATACAAGAAACTTTAAAAAAAAAAAAAAGAAATAAGATTCATTTTATGATTATTTTAAAATGAATTACAAATAACTTTTTTCTTAGAGAATACTACCAAATCCAAAACCTACCAACCTAGCATAAAAAACATGACCACTTTTAATTCTCATGAGTTTCAGACTCTTTCGTGGATGACAAAAGCATATGAATAATGAATGCATGGAAAAGATTTCAATGCTTACCTGTCCTCATATTGTTGTGTGACTCGTATATATAGGAAGATATATATGTTTGACCTTGATCTAATTAGTACCCGGAAATCCAGTTAAACATCATAATTGAAAACTTCGTTCAGTCCCCAAGATCATGAACATTATATTTTAATTTATCTTTTTATTGGAGACTACTTAATTAGCCACCATGTGGCGGTATTAAACCTTAAAATTATATATAATTGCCCTGCACTGTGCACAGGCCTGAAAATAAGTGACAATCACAAACGACATACACGAATTATAAAAAAACTATATATATATTAAGATGGAACTAATACATATAAGCATGCATTATTAATAATTTATCCCATTTGTTTCAACTAAATAACTTTATAAGACAATAATAGTCTATATATAACTTAAGCTGAAAATTTAAATATAATTATTTTTATATAAAGTTATAATTAATAACTAACATATGTAATTTTAGGGCTGCACATGGATCGGATAATATCCGCGGTAATTATTTGCATTCAATCTGAATTTTGCGGATATTATCCGATCCACACTATGGTAGGATCAGATGACGGATTCGGCAGTGATATCCGCGGATCCGATTCGCAAATCCGTATATTCGCACATCACATATAAATAGCATAGTTTAAGAAAGTAAACTCTAATATGATATGAATTTTAGTGTATTATTTTATGAATTTTATGATATTTTGTTTTTAATTTTTTATATTGTACTTCAACTTAGAATAATTAAACTTAAATCTTGTGTTATTATTTTGTTTTTGTTATTCAAGAGAACTATTATTGATAATATTTTAAGAGTAAATAGACTTAAACAGATAAAAAATGAATTTTCTAAATATTTTTTTGTAAAAACAACCAAATAGAATGTTAAAATAGTTTTTTTTTGAATTATACGGATATACCCGATATTCGATATCCGATCCGATCCGTAAGTATGTGGATCGAATCGGATCGGATCAGGCCTAAAAAATACGGATATTATATCCGATTCGATCCGATAAGTGCAGTGCAAATCGAATAGAATTTTAAGCTATATCTGATCCGATCCGTATGCAGCCCTATGTAATTTAGTCAAACATTAAATTATTTAATAATTTTATATAAAAATAACTACATATCAATTTTTATTATAGTTTAATTAATCTAACCACGACATAAAAATAATCTATTAGCGAAAAAAGAAAGAATTTTTTAAATAGAGGATGGGTGGATGTAACTCCAAACTTTGAATATATTTGTAAAATTGTAATGTAAGTCAAAGGATCAAACATGAAAATAATAACCTTACTTATTAAGACATTTTTTTTTGTTTTTGCAATATGGTAATGATTACCGTGGACCATGAATAAACTAGGCTAAAACAGAATAGAACATGCCTACTACTTCATGAATCATGATAAGAATTTGACTTGTTATTTTTCTGCTCAATCCTCAGACTGTCGTAGACAGATTTCGAGAATGAAACGGATCAATTCCCATCTCTACCCACTACTTTATGCTGGAAACATATATATAATGCTTCATTATTTCTAATCATTGAAATTCAAATCCCATTACACCCGTTTATTGCTCATTAAGTTTGGCTATATGCTTCCTGACAAATTGGAATATTGGGATCATTTGTTGTATGTATTCAAAGTTCTGATTAATTAAAAGAGTGTCATTATTATTAACTCCTATTCTTCTTTTGGTAATCTTATTGTTACATTATTTTGGTTTGTTATTAATACGATTTTAATGATCATTGGTCTATTTCTTACAGAACAGGCCTATACGTGAGTCCTATGTAGGGAATTGACCAATCTTAAAGTGAGATGGAAAATTAGCCAAAGCAAATAATAAATAAATAAATAAAGTAAACTACTTCCGTAGAATTGACAATATGAAATCACATAATAATGAAAGATCGACGGTGTTATACTAATTACTAACCATTGACAGAGGTGGGGACAATGCTCTAACAAGAAAAGTATCATATCTTGTAGGCATTATAAAAGCTAATTTAACTGTTCGAATGCATTAAAACAGTTAAAAAAAAATTTTTAGGATAAATTTGATTAATTTTTTTTAAATTAATTTAAAAATTAAATAATCTTTTAAAAATTAATTTGATTATTTATTTATTAATATAACTTTTTTAAACTATGAAGTATCACATTATTAAAATGTAGTGTTTGTTAAATTATTCACATAAATTTAATTTTGATATATTAACAATATAAAATATTTTATACAATAATCCAATCATATCTATTTTTTAGATAATTATTCACTTTTCTTTACTGGTTACATGCTGACCAGAATTTAATAAAATTGCTGTCTCCTAGACTTTTTCATTTCGATATAATTCTGTTTGTAACTGTATCCCAAAACATTGTAAGAGGGTTGCAAATACACTTGCTGGATCCATTAAGGAGAATGAGGTAGAAATATGGAACACGAATCTAGACGAGGAGACCTAGAACCTTATTCTAAAAGGGCAATCTTCATGAGTAGTATGTGTAATAAATTACTGTTAACTTTATATGAAATAAGATTGTTTCAAAGACTCAAATTAATAAATATGTCGCGCTGTTACGGATACCAACCAAGGCCACCATGTTTGGTGTGTCGACTCACATACTCACCATCGAAAAGAAAAAACACACGAGGGAGAAAATAAAAAGTCAAATATGATACTAAGAAATAATATATACACGTATTACTACTATTACCAATACGGAATAATGTATACTCGTATTTCGTATCATTGGAGTGTAGCGCTAGCTTCCCCTGCATTCTAGAATAATAAAATGGCGAGCATCAAACAAGTAATTAATATAAAGAAAAGAATTATAGAAAATATTGAGTGTTCAACATTTGTTTATTCAAGTACAATAAAGCAACGTTTTCAGACTTGCACAATAATTATTTATAAAAAAAAAGGTAAAAAAGTGGTTGATTATTTTTTTTATTTAAAATATTTAATTAGTAAAAAATGAAATGATTTTTTAAAACAATTATTTAGGGAATAAAGTGGTATTGTTTTTTATTTATGTTTTTTTCAGAGAAAGTCTAGGAGACCAGCACTTTTATTAAAATTTGGCCTACACTTAACCATCAAAAGAAAAGTGAATAATCTCACACCATTAAAAATACTGATGATGACTAATTGATGGCTACAAATCACATAATCTGCTGGTCCTCTAACACTCCTCTTTTTTTTTATAGTTATCATGAAATTATTCATTCCAAAAGTTTAAGTCAACAGGAGAGTCAATATAAATAATTATATTCTTAACATTCTTCCTCAAATAGGAATTTTTTCTGAGTTTGTTTGATTTTTGTGTAGATTTTCTTTTATTCTTGTAATAATTTTATGTGTTTGAATTTTTTGTTCCGCTTTGCTGTGTTGAGTTAATTTGTTAAAAAAAAAATACTAATATGTGTATATATAAGAGGTGTTGGGGGTTTGAGTAATAACTCCCTAACCTAACTTGATGGCAAGGCATTGATTTGATTATTAGAGACATGGTATGGTAGTGCTATTGCTCTCATCTCATGCAGCCCTGAGCAGTGACCACTGCACAGAGAGAAGAGTAGGGACCAACCCCCTCCATTTTTCTATCTTTTATTTACCAATCACACACAGACAACTAAACAGAGAAACAAGTCCCCTGCATTCATACATTATATACCTTTGATTTCAAGTAGAAAAATTGTCATCTCTCTTTGTTTCTTTGTCTCTACATACACTGATGCATGTCCTTCTTGCTCCTTAACAACTTCCTTCTTCACACAAATTAAGGCTTTGTTTTATTTGTTTTAATAATGGAGTTTGAGCTTGAGAACCCCTTTGATGAGAACTACCATAACCTTCCCTTTGAAGCTGTCTCCTCCCTCTTCCACATTGAATCTGAACACATCCCTCCCTCCAATTACTTCCACACTCTCAAGGCCACTGATTTTGATATCTCTCTTAGAACACATCTCATTTCCTTCATATCACAGGTAACCAACCACTAATTCATCACTTTATTACTCTCTTTTCTCTCTTCTTTCTTTGAAACAATTGCTTGCTTATGTTCTGTTTCAGTTGTCCTGCACCTTTGATCCGGTTCTGCCTTACCTTGCTACCAACTATCTAGATCGCTATCTCGCCAACCAACCCATATTGGTAACCACACACTAAATTATTTAATTACTACTTAATACTATATATCTTTTTCTATTCAAAAACAATGGCATTGGCCTCAGTTAGTAGTTAAATTACTACTCTTATGTTATATGAACAATATTTTAACTAACATTAGACTATGTATTTGTGGACATATAGCAACCAAAGCCATGGACCAACAAGCTTCTTGCAATCTCTTGCTTCTCTCTAGCTGCTAAGATGCTAAAGATAGAGTATTCTCCCACTGATGTTCAGGTAAATACTTATTAATTATGAGAGCCAAAGAGTAGTGAGATTAGTTACATTGCATTGTGTTACATACTAGGTTCTTGTGAACAATCATGGTGATGGTGGTGTCATATTTGAGGCACAAACAATACAAAGAATGGAGGCCATTGTGTTGGGGACACTACAATGGCGCATGCGTTCCATAACACCATTCTCATTCATCCCTTTCTTCATCAACTTGTTGGGCATCAATGACCCTTCATTCAACCAGGTACTCAAAGATAGGGCCTCCCAGATCATATTGAAGTCACAAACAGGTACATAATCATATAATTAACTTAATTAATTATTGTTTAAACAATTAGTGAATGAATGAATGTTTTTGTGTGTGATTGGCAGAGATAAAGGTTTTAGAATTCAAGCCATCTGTAATTGCAGCATCAGCTCTACTGTCTGCTTCACATGAGTTGTTTCCCTTTCAGTATCCATGCTTCTTTAGAGCAATATCTGATTCTTCATATGTAAATAAAGTACATTCTCTACTACTTAATGCTCCTTTTACTTTTAGTTTCTCTATGTTCTTTTTTATATTATTATTAATGGAATCACCCGGGGTTAATATCAGTGGAGTAAAAAGAATGTTTCTTTGCTTTCTTTTATAAAAGTTTCTGTTTGTTCACTTAAATGAATTGCAAGCAAAATTTTAAAGTCAAAATTTTTTTTCTGACTCGTCAATCAATAATAATGTGGCATGAGACATAACATGTTGTGTGTGATTAGTTTAGAATCAAATGTAACATTAAATGGTATGATACTGTTGAATTTACTGAAAATGCAGGAAAGCATGTTGCAGTGCTATAATGTGATACAGGAAATGGGTAGAGAGGAGTACGAATCATCTGTGTTGAATGTGAATTCAAGCTCAGACACACCGGTTAATGTATTGGATGAACATTTTCTGAGCTTGGAAGAAAGTGAAAAAACCAACATTGCTCCCACCACACACAATAAGGACCTCAAAAGAAGATCAAAGTTCACTGCTTATGGTAACAACAACAACAACAACAACCACTCCCTCCATTCTCACCATCAATGCTAGCTGAGAAATTATAACACAACAAGAAGATAACATCATCACTTATTAATTAATCCTCCTCTTTCTGGTCCATTCTGAGAGTGATTAATTAATGTCTTTAAGGACAAGATATATAATAGGGTGAGATATTGAGAGAGCAATGTACTGATCCATGAGTAAATAGTTTGATGGACAGAATCACTGTAACGTGATCTTGGTACGGCCCTTCATTTAAATCTCTGCTGCTTCAAACAAAAAGGAGAGCTATGGGAAGATAAGATATCTAAGTTTCTTTTTTTCTTCTTTTATTTTTTTTTTTTTGGGTTTTTCTTGGAGACCAAACAAAAAGACAAAACATAACTTTGAATTGTAGGGGTTGAATTTTTGTGTGTCTGTTTTGTAGTTAAGTGTGGTGGTGGTTCTGTCTATTTGCTTCTGGTAAAGGAATAAATAAATAATATACAGTATCATAGTGAAGGAACAAAATAAAAATGTATATGTAGTAGTACCTTAATTAATTAATACTATATAGTATTACTATTTATGTTATTCCTACTTGCCTATATAAATATTATTATTTTGAGAGACCAAAACCGTTATTAATTAATTAATTATGCAGGTGATTAACAAGAGATTAGGACCGTTTCATTTATGAGAATTAGGTGTTAGTGATAACTTGGATGGTCCCGGGGACTCAACTTTTTTTTTTTTGTCAAACATATTTGTTTCGGACCTTTTCTTTTATGAGAACTCTGTTATAGTACCTGCGAGTTGATAGCAACTTCACATAGACCATAAGGGACCACTGTGCGTTGGTTTCTACCGAATAATTTTGCCCTTTAATAAAAGTTTTGTTCTCTCTTGCTTTTATTTTGTCTATGGCTAAATTAAATTACACGCACTTTTAAGTTTTAACTATATACATGTTATACCTAATTTAATTCATTTTTACATTGCACACAAAAACTATATGTATATCACTTCTACTATGTTAACGAGATTTTAAAAAAAGAAATCCTTCTAAACATCTCGTTTGCACATGAAAGGTTATAAACAAGATAAGTGCATATTAATAAGTTGGAAATTCAGGTGCAGTCAACTTCACGTGAAGTTGATAGTTGAAAACCGTTTAATGATTTGACTGATTTGACTAAATTTTCATTGAACGGCTCTCGTTTATCAACTTTATGTAAAGTCGACTGTACCTGAGTTTTCACCTATTAATAATATGGTATTATTTAGAAAGAATCCTATCAACAAGGGGAGAACGAATTCAGAGAAATGTCGACATGAGTTTCATTTTCGGTCTCAGGTTATTTTATCACTTTCACCTATATATGTAGTAGCTAGCTAGCAGCTTTCTCAATTCAAATGATGAAAGAAATTAAAAATAAAACTGCTCTCACCGAAAAGATTCTTACTGTTGGCGCAGTTTTCTTACCTGTTACTACTACTTAAATTAGGTATCCCCTGCCCTGGAAAATTTAAAAAAAGAAAAAGTTTGATGATTATAATGCCATACTTTTTCTACTTTTGAATACCATTGTCAGGTTCCTAGCTAACATGAAAGCGGTGTTTGTTGAATTGAAATCCTAGTTTGACTAATGAAGGTAAAGTTTTTTGATTCAGCATGTGTATTTATTAAAAGCTGGGGTTCGCGGGTAATAACATTATTGATGTATGTTTCACACACACTTCTGTTTTTTTTCCCTCCCTCTCTGTACTTGCTTCACCAAAATAGTCAAGAGTAGTTTGGTGTTATCATTAGCTTCACCAATTATTCAATTTGTTATAATTATATCACGTAAAGAAAGGAAATTAATTCTTCTTTTTTGGAGAACGAAGATATATATATGGATAATCCAAATTATTAGGTCAATGCATTCTTATCTCATCAAAACCTTGTTTTTATCGTCGTTAGGTTGTAGCTAAATTTTCACCCACTCTATTAAATGAAACTACGTAGTACCTTGCATGCAACTGACCTTACTAAAGTTTCTAACTCAAAGAACTCATTGTATGATGAGTATATATCATTAATATTATCATATTAAAAAAAGTTGTAAACCAAGATTAAAAGTTTAAGTTGTACAAAAAAATGCAAAGAGATGAGAATATAAAAGGAGAAGATATAGTATAAATAGTTATATTTTTAATATTTTTTTTAAGTAAGAATTTTTTTTTGTGTTTGTTTAATTTTTATATAGATTTTTTTCTATTTATATTATATTATTTTTTTCACTTTTAAGATTCACCAATAATTGAATTTTAAACCTCAAATATATCATTCTAATATTATATTATAAAATTATTTCTTTTAAAAATTTAAACTAATAAAAAAAATAACATGAATAATTATATCTCTAATAGGAATTATTTGAGTCAAGATAACAAGGAACTTTTTTTATTGGGTTGTCCAAGTAAAATATGTATAACTGATAGCGACAACTGTTCTTTCTTTTAGATAAGAACTTTATAATAGGGTGATTAAATTTAGTTTCTTAACATAAAGGTTTTTTTAGATTCAATTAAGTCTTGATCGATCAGGGTGAACGCGGATCGAATATGGTCAAAATTTTGATCCGTTCTACATTAAATTTATCGGATCTATTATCCGTATTTTTTTAAATTTGGATTCTATCTGATCCGCGTATTCTCGAATCAGATCGGATCAAATATCAAATATACCCGCTAAATATAATAAAAATATGTTAAAAAACTTATATGAGGGTCATCAATGAACCAGTTAGAATGATCGAACATGCATATCGAAAATGAGGATCTATGATCGAAGTAACGGGGAGACCAGTAATCAAGGTAGTTGAAGACGATTATCACACTATTATTATTGGGAGAGCAGTTATGTTTGGTTTTTTTGTATGTGGAGCACGTGAAGGAATTTTGATTGGTTGAAAATGGCTAAATAGACATAGCTTAAAAAGAATAAGGGTTGGAATTTGTTTTTAAAAAACACTCACGCGCACTCATATCCCCCAACGACTTTCTAAATTTGCAAAGAGTTTTCTTTTCTTTTGAATTTCTTCCATGTCTTTTACGCTTTTTTTTTTAATTTTTTGTAATATTTTTCTTTCTGCAAATTTATTACTTTTCTATCAAATTTTTCTGTTCTTACTTTTAACATTCCTGCATTTGTATTTAAATTTTAAAGTCCTTTGATAATGTCAAAAGTGATTTATTGCTTTCTTTAAATTTAGTCATTTATTTCGTTTTTCTTATATCTTTTCTATTTAAAATTTTGTAATTTTTATCTTTTGTTTATACGTTTTTTATTTCTTTTTATCACTAGTCCAATAAGAGTCTTTAATGCACAATTAAAAACTGAAATTTTTAAAAGGAATTTTGCTAAGTAGACAATAAATATATAACACACGATATATATTGTTTGGTGAAACATAACAAGCTATAGGATTTACTGATTTACAAACTACGATGTGAGGTACAAGCATATCTAGACATGAAAAGAGCTAAAGAACTCGCAAGAATAATGTAAAAAGTGATACCTTAAACTGATTCACTCATTTGAGTCATTTCCTGTCCTATCCTATCTTAAAGGACAACAAACTTGAAAACGGTTGAAGGCAAAGGCCATCAATCCAATCTTGGAGGCCTATATATGTGTCAATAATTTTCTGGACTCCCACCAACGTAACATATAGATTGTGACTAATCCATAATTAAGGATTCGGTACATAGGAAAGGACTTTCACTAAGTACACACTATTTTTCAACAAGCCCAAACCAACATAAATTTGTGTTGTATAAGCACCAACCAACAAAAGCAAGAAAGAATAGTAGCTACTAGACGACATAGGGATATGATGGGATTGATTAGCTTTTAACAAATAGACATGTTCACGTCCATGGGCCTGCATACTAATTAACTTTTTAAATTAAATTATTAACGGATCTAATTATGTTTTGAATTTAGTTAACACAGGTTTAAAAATATATGTTAAGGTTATTATTAAAGTAAAAATTTTGAAAGATTTTATTATTTAATTGCTATGCCAGAGATGGATCTAAAGAGGGACAAGTAGTGGCTTTGCTAGTCTCTTCAACTTTCCCGTTCTAAAAGAAGGATATATATGAGATATGTATTTGATAGTTACTCAAATAAAATAATTACAAATTAATATTATCAAATTATAATTTTCTCAAATTCAAGACGCAATTGTAACCTTTTACATATTTACGTAAATCATTGGTATTAGCGGTTTCAAAATCAATATAAATTGCTACTAATAACTACGATTTACGTTCAAATTAAAATGGTGCATATAGAAATTGATATAGACAACAGTAGTTTATGCAAGCAGGGGTTTCTGAAAAAGTGTGGCAATGCATAAACCACTATAAGAGTTTATGTTTTTGTGAAGTTTATTTTTGACAATTTTTAATAAGGTAAAAAGAGGATTTATTATTAAATAGATAAGAATTGTATTAGATGGAAATAGAGGGTCATTGTGGATTGGATAATTAAATTTTCGATTTGATCCGCACTAAAATATAAATAAATATAATTTAAATTATAAAACTTTGAAAGTTTAAAAAGTAATACCAAATATGCTATATGAGGATTGATTTATCTGTCGAAATAAAATTTTGGGGATTGATCTGTATTTTAATTTTTTTGGGATTAAAACGTTTGCTTTTAGAATTCTTGGGGCTGATTTGGATAATTACTCTGTCGAAAAATGAACTGGAGACTAATTTGTCTGCTGTAAAACTATAGAAATTGATCTGTATATTAATTTTTTTAGAGACTAAAATGTTCACTTTTAAAATTTTTGAAGACTGATTTAGATAATTATTCTAATAATAAATACAAAACAAATATATTGAAGATTTAAATTTTATTATAAATTTTTATATAATTTTTTTAATTAATAATTTTAATATGTGTCCTTAAAATACATATTAGGTGTTAGTTAAATTTATAAGTTTTTAACTAATTATTTTTAATTATTACGGTGCATTTAATTTCTACCAAACACCATGCCAACATTATTTCACATATATGTGTGTAAAGGTTTCTACAACAAACTCAAGTGAGTGATGAACAATGTATGAAAAATAAAAACTAGGGTTAATATCTATAACAAACTAGAGTTAATTAGAGAAAGGAAAAACTACCTAACTAACCGGAATCCAAAATAACTAACTTATCATAATTGAGTTGACTAATATTACATCTCTTTACAGTCTGAGTCAACCTATTATTATTAGAAGGTAAAACTAGAAATCCATTGGTCAATTCGGAAGCATATACACGCATATATAGATATAAAATGAATGCAGTGGCAGAAGCATATGCATATGGGTGATGAAAAGTTTATTTGTATATATGTATAAGCTTTTTAGCATTTGTTGGTATTGAGTTGTCTTGCTAGGGCAACATGCATGCAAAAATTCAGTGGCAATTAAAGTCGTGGAACCCAGCACCTGCCTCAAGTCACATGAACCGCAAGACTATATATATATATATTTGACACTTGATATCGTGGCCACATTATGATAAGCCTCCAACCTCAATAAATACGAGCTGTGTTCTATCCTTGTCTCCATGCATGTTGTGCTCAACCATGATTATCATCAGCGCTTATTAAGACCCAGGAAAAAAATGTTTTGTTTATGTATATATATATGCAACGAGATAGATACATGTGAATTCGTCCAATGTTTGACATTATATATATGTGTGTGTAATACACATAATATAACAAAACCACTATAAAAAAACATGGCCATATTGCACTAATTTTGTTTAGTTAGAATGGTATGATCGAATTTTTCGTTGCACAAGTTTCATAAGCTATATACGCATCAAGCCCTAAGTAATCGATCTCCGTGTAGATATTACATTATTCGTAGTGGGAAATTAATTGGGGGAATAAGAGTTTATTATATATGAATTATTGACTGATAATATAGGGGTTTTGTAATATTCACAATGACCTTGATGAGCATAGAAATCCAATATATCGGTCATAGATATGTAAGGTCAAATTACGAGAGATGAATAGAAAGAATATGAATAATTTTGATGAAAAATCTCTTTATTTGTTGACAATAAACTTTATAAATAACATTATTGTTAACAATAATGAGGTACATGCAACGTTATTTTGCAAGGAGAGAAGATAGATAATAATCTGGAAAATGAGATTATTGTGCCAATATATCCTAGAATCTTAAGGGAGAAAATAGTTAACATGTACTTTAACATTTTTTAACTTCCTATGAGTTTATTATTAATTAGTATTGTTTATTTAGTGTTTTTTAATGCAAATATTTCAAGTTTAATAAATTATGATATAAAAAAAATAGGTTATAGTAGTAAAAAATATGATCCTAAACTCTATAGCTTATCAAACTTTTTTTTAAATCTCATGTGAAACTGTAATTTTTTAAAAAGCTCGCATAATTTTGCGACGCTTAAAAATCGCTGCAAAATAACTCCTTATTTAGCAGTAGTTATTAGAAATGGTTGTAAATCTATTTATCAGCACTTTAAAGGATGGCAGTTTTGTAAGCGTCATTGATCTGCTTAGCAACGATTTAAAATCGTTGCAAATCCTTTAAAAAATTGTTGCTAAATTTCATTTTTGTTATAGTGATATATAAAGCAAAATTTAAACTCTCAACACTTGTTTAAGTAGATAGGTGAACTAACAACTGGACTAACCCAACTTGATTTCTTAATAATAATGTTAACATGTGTTATTCTCAGCTAAATTTAAAAAAAGAAAAACAAAAAAAAAAGTTTTCGGACAATAATAGAAAGAGTTGTGCTTTGTTTTTTTAGGTGGTTCTTATTAGTAGTAGCTGTTTTTGTGAGGACCCAAGTCGGCGAACGAAGTTCATCCACAAATTTTGAAACAATGCTACTAGGCCAGGCCCAAGCACAAAGTACGAACCCAAATCAGGTTAACCTGCAAAGATATTCAAGGCTAAATATATTCTTGAATTAACATGATGCAAAAGTTGGTATTAACTATTAAGTATTAACTCTGGACTACACCAAAAAAATAAACGTATTAACTTTGGAAAATAAATTCTCTTGATTGATTTTTTAATTAATCTTGTTAAGTGTAATTTCTTATCATATAAAATATTTTTTACATTTTTTATTTTTTGTCCTACTTTAACATTTAATGGTGCGGAAAACTAGACAAGATTAATTGAGATGATTAAAAAAAGTTTAACATTTGAGTTAATAATTACTACCATTTTTAATTTTCTTGATGATGAAAGATTTATTCATTTATGAAATAGTCCCTTAAAGCTAAATAAGATTTGTTATAATTATAGTAGCTAGAATCTCGATTTAACTCTTAAAATCTTCCGATATTACGATTTTAAATGAGTTTATCGATTTTACGAAATTTATACTAAGTCTGACGATTTTACGATTTAAATCTTGTTAAGATTTTACGTTTTACGTTTTTTATTTACTTGTTCGATTTCACGTAAAATCTCGATTTTCTCTACCTTAGTTATAATAACATTTTTTTAAAAAGTTTAAATTTGATAGTTGATACTATGATATAATATTATTTCTCTTAAAAAACTTGAATTGATACTATGTTTAAATTTATAATAAGCTAGCTATAAACTATTATAAACAAAATAGTAAACAGCAATTTCATTTTCAAAATATTAGTTTGCTTACAATTTTTTTTTTTTTGGGTGGGTTAAACTTGTCAAGTATATGGAACTAATATTTTGGATTTCGAGGGACATTTTTTTGGTGTATTAGCTATTTGATATATAGTCATCAAAATGACAGTTTGCTAAGAATGTACGTAACTTTTATTGAACTACTATGGGTGTGTATGTGAAACACGTTGAAGAGGATAAAAGTGCGTTTAAGTGCTTTGAATACTGTTCTTTGATGTTTGACATTTTTTTTTTTTTTCTGAACGCCAACGTGATTTTACATTCCAAAAGCTCGTTCACTAAAAGCAAGAAATTATAGCTTCTCCATTTACTTAACGTAAGTTTAGGTTTGTTGCTAGCTATTATTGATTTTTCTATAATTTTTTTCTAAATAAAAAATACTAAAAATATTAAAATAATTATTCTAATTTTGGTGCACTGTTTATTATTTTAATTTTTTATAATACATATTATTGTTCCTATTAAAAATGATAAGTTAAATAAAAAATTAATTATAAATAATAAAAATATAACTTATAAAATTAGAACCTAAAATAATAATAAAAATAAGATTAATAAGAATACTTAAAAAGAATATTAATTTTTACTAAAAAAAAATACTTAAAAAATTGGTTATTTTTATATGTTATTTTTAATTTCATAAATAAATATTAATTTTTATTATAATAATAAAAAATTATAATATATTAAAATAGAGTACTATTAAAAAAATACTATATAAAAAATACTAAAAAAATATAAAAAGATTAAATATATTTAAAAAAATAATATTATAATTTAATATTATATTTTTTTGTAATTAATTAATTATTTATCTAAAAATAATTTTAACTAATATTATCTAAATAATATTTATTTTATCAAAATCAATTTTAGTAAAAATTGTCAAACATAAATCTTGTTGGCATAAACTCACTTCTACTCAAAATCAATTCTACAAAATCACTTTTATTCAAACTTCAGTTTGGCCAACATGAATCCAAACACATACTATATAGTTTAATTTCATATCCTTTGTTAAGTAAACGATCTTCTTTTTTTCTTTGTCTATTTTATTTCCTTTAACATGAACACACTAAGAAAACTATAAGCTGGATGACCACTTAACTTATTCACATATCACATCATTCAATTAGGTTGGCACTTGGCACCCAGTGTCCAGTGATTTTGAAATGTTGCTTGTCTGGCTTCAAATAATGAAACTTCAAAGATGTGAATACATAGGATATGGGATCCTGGCTCAACCAGAAAAATCTTGAAAAACTACCCAAAATCTAAAACTTGAGGTCCGAAGGAAAACAATCCTAGTAGAACACTAGAACTTGTTACGTTTTGGCTGACGAACTTGTTACGTTTTGGCTGACCTCGTCAATTAAATACACTGGATGAAAGCAATATTCATAGCCAAACTATAACCACAAAAAAATACTTACCACGATACAAATATTAAGAAAAAATTTAGGGGTCAATTACAAATGGGAATGCTAGGTAAACAATGATTATTTTGAACAATATGAACAACTACCAATCAAATAAAAATACATTATACTCTAATTTAATGCTACTAATTTAAATTTACTTTTTTTAACCCTATTAATTCACATTATTCACACATTATTCAAAAATGTTGTTGGTTACCTATACTTTTCCATTACAATATAAGTCAACTCTCTTTAAGATTCTAATAAATATCTGTACAATATGTATAATGGGCTGTTTATTTAGCCCATTAAGGATAAATAATAAAAATCACTTCACAGATTACTCTAAATTTAAAAACTCTCATTTAGTTATTTTTTATCAAATTTTAAATTTCAAATTTCTCAATTTTAAATTTTAAATTTTCAAAAAATTCAATTAATTATTTCAAAAAATAACTATCTAAAAATTTTAATTTACCAAAATATTTCACTCTAATACCCTCTTTTTTTTTAACCGGCGGTCACCCCACCTTCATCAATAATCATCCCACTTCACATTCGCTGTTTGACTTGTCACACGCTATTAACCCTTATAAAAAATAACCATCCACTTAATAATAAAAATAAATCATCCGCATATCTAATGAATTGAACATCCAACTTATTTTAATTATATATAACTAAACTCAATTTAGTCAAAATAATCATCTACATGAAAATTAAAATAATCATCCGTATACCTACTAAAATAATCATCATAAATTGACCATTAAAATAAAAAAAAGAAATAAATGAACAGAAGAAATAACCATGACCAAGCTCCCTTAGCAAAGAGTTGTTATTATTAGGGATAAGTATTGTTTTGGTCCCTAACGTTGAGGGTCAAAATTGAAACCGTCCTGATGTAATTTTTTATTTAGAATCATCTTTAATGTTACATTTCATTTTAAAATCGTCCTTTTTAATAAATTTTGTTTATAAATGACAAAAATACCCTTTTTTTTATAAATAGTTCTTTTAAATAAAAAATATATAAAATTAAAAAAAAAAAGAAGAAAAGACACTAGGGGGAGGGGAGACACAAGGGGGAAAGGGGAAAGGACGCAGGAAGGGGAAGGGGGAGGGGACGGTGGCGCCGGCGAAGCTTGGAGCTGTCGTCGCCGTCACCATCGCGAGCCAGGGAGAGAGCCTCGGCTTCTGCACCGCTGTTCCTCACTGGCTCACCGCCGCGTTCTCGCCACTGTTTCTCGCCGCCTCGCCGCTGCTCCTCGCCACCTCGCCGCTTCTGCTTCTTGCTTCAATCTTTGTTTCTGCTTCGTCTTCTGCTTCTTCTGGGTCTGCTTGAGTGCTTCTGCTTCTCCATCTTCGTCTTCGTCTTCTGCTTTCTGTTTCTGCATCGTCTGCTTCTGTATCTTCTGCTTCGGCTTCTACTTCTGCTTCTGCTTGAGTGCTTCTGCTTATGCATCTTCTGCTTCGTCTTCTACTTTCTACTTCTGTATCTTCTGCTTCGTCTTCTACTTTCTGCTTCTGCTTGAGTGCTTCTGCTTCTACATCTTCTGGGTCTGCTTCTGCTTCTACTTCTAATCTGATTTGAATTTTTTACTTTCTGATTTTATCATTGTTGTATGTTGATTTGTTGAATCTAGATTTAATTTGTTGAATCTAATTTTGATTTGTTGAATCTAGATTTGAATAATGGATTTATTCATCATAATCCCTAATTTCCTAATTTTTATTGTTGGTTTTGTTCTTGTTTTGATTTCTGAATTGCTGTTGCTTTTTTTGTTTTTGGATTTATTGTTGATTTATTTTTGGATTTTCCTAATTTCTGATTTTGAGTTGTTTGTTCTTTTTTTTGTTGAATCTGTATTTTTAATTTGTTAATGGAAGAAGAATTTGTTCTTCTGCAAGAAGAAGAACAAGAAGAATGAAATAGTGAAAAAAGGGTATTTTTGTCATTTAGAAAAAAATTTATTAGAAAGAATGATTTTAAAATGAAATGCAACATTAAGGACGATTCTAAATAAAAAAATTACATCGGGGACAGTTTCGATTCTGACCCTTAACGTTAGGGATCAAAATAATATTTATCCCTTATTATTATTACTATTAGGGATTAGTTGGTGCTTTGATGAAGAAGAACAAGAGTTGTTAAAGTGATCTGGTTGTTGGTGCATGAAAGAGGAGTCATCATACTAAGTGCAGGAAAGGGAATCATGATAACTAATTTTACGCATAATGGAAGTTACTCTATTCTTGAACAATACACACAACCCATCCTTCTTCTTCGTGAGGAGTAGCAGCCACAGTTTGATCGGTTTCAAGACGAGATTCATGCATGATCCAATCAAATGCGGATGCGGGGTGGGATGCGGATGTGGCGGCGTCGGCTTCAGTTGCGGGGTGGACAGCGACGCAAGGTGCGGATGCGGCAGCGTGCACAGGCAGCGAGGTTTCGACTGCATCTGAACGACATTAGCGGAGAACGACGACAGTGCTGATGGGCGTTCGTGGTGCGCACGTCGGCGTCAGCCGAAGTTATGGGCTACGACGGCTGGCGTCTGTGCCGACGCGGCACCGATGAGAGAGGATGGAGAGGGAGAGAGAGATCGGTTGGAGGTGTTCGTAACTGTTTGTAATCCTTATTTGCTTTGTATTTGAAATTGAAAATAATTTTGTAATTAATTAATTTAATTATCATTTAATGTTAATTTTAAAAATACTCCTATTATACACTAATTACATTAGTTCCTCATATTTTCTTTTATTTTTTATTTTAAAATTCTAAAAATTAAGACGGTAAATTTTTTTTTATAATAAACTTATTTTTTAACTAATTAATTAAAATTGGCTTCACTACTAGTTAGCCTTCTATGAAACCGAAATATCAAATATTTATACCTAACTTTGAACGTATTTGATGCATTCATAACTTAACCTCTAGAGTAGGGCTGGCAATGGGTAGGATAGGGTAGGGTTTGGACTCTACCCGAATCCTACCCGCGGGTTGAAAATTTTATTAAAACTCTACCCTATCCTATTTGCGGGTTGAGCAACCCTAACCCTACCTGCACCCTAAAGTTCTAAACCCTATCCTACCCTACCCTATCCTACCCTACCCGTAGAAATATCAAAATTTTTCAAAGTAAATATAAAATTCAATCATTTCAAATTTTATACGTATTAATAACATAAAAAATAAAAAACTAATGCTCTAAATTACTAAATTAACTACCTAATTTAGTGGTTGATCACTTATTGTAAGTCATTACATAAGGAAGGTTGTGGGTTCAACTTTCACTTCTTTCATTATATACTTATTTTTTAATAAAATATGTGTTATATATGAAGTGTGGGTAGGGTAATTTAGGGTGTACCCTACCCGCAGGCATACCCGGACCGTACCCTACCCTACCCGAACGGGTTGGACCGGGTTGAATACCCGCGGGTAGAGTATGAATTGCCAGCCCTACTCTAGAGCGAGAACCATATATTAATATTAGTGTCTAAGTCCACCAACCACAATACTACGTATAATAATATTTAATATGTTTTCATTTTTAATAATGACCACATCCGCCTTTTAATTAACAACTGCCTCTATCACTCCGAATAAAAACGACTCGATGAGAAACACGTTAATTCTTGTTTAAGCTTCGATTAATAAAAATAATTTTACTCCTGTCATTGCAACTTCGGCAATTTACAGTCTGATCTCTCGATAATTCGGTCAAATTTTTCATGCAATGTAAATATTTACGAAAAAGGCACTTTGACTAAAAGTCTAGATCTGTGTTTTTCTAAAATAAATTCTTTAGTAGTAATTAAAGAATAAATATTTTTTTATCTTTTCTATTTTATTTTTAACAATCTTGTATTCACATCTGAAATATAATCTGTTACATAATACGAAATATTAAGCTATAACTTGAAATTAATAAAATAATAGTAAATATTCGTAGACGAGTTTTATGTTAAATTAAAACATTATGACGATCATATCCACTCCTATTTTTACGGATTTATATATATATGACTATCCTATTTATAAATAGGTTTGCACCAATTTTCTATTATTCCTCATAAAAAAAAATACAACTTCGTATTACCTTATTTATATTACACTAATGTAATAGGCACTAATATGTTTATTAATCTAATTTTTTTATAAATTAAATAATAAAAATAATAATAAAAAATATAAAATTAATCAAAATGATAAATATCTTATATATATTCTAACTAGGAGGTTTTGAGTTTGAGTTTTTGAAATAACAAAAATATTTTTTATAAGTATTATATAATGAAAAACAGTTTAGAAAATAAAATTTGTATACTGAATTCCTCTTGCATTGTATCCTCTTTATATATGTAATAGATAATAGATATAATAGATGCGTAAACTCAAAAAACAAAAGTGATTTGGGGACGGGCCGGGGGTGGGTCATGTTTTGATTTCTTCGAAAATTCTTTAATTTCAACCACAAAAAGAGTGTATGTCTGCTTTTTCCTTTACTTGCTAACGATAAAATTAAAATGAGTTTGAACAAGAAGAAAATGCTCCTTTAATTTCCGATCCCCAGAGGCCAATTGGACTAACAATTCAATGCGTTTCACGAAATACCCTTAGAAAATTAGTTGCATGCAACACGCGGCCCTAGCTTCTAGCTAGAACTCCAATCACAAACTAGATACAGTTTGATTAAATAATTTTAAAGCATGCATATATACAAAAATTATTTTAGATATAAAAAAAATTGGTATTTTTATTGAACATTGATGTTTGAAGTGCTTTACAGAAATGTGAATGCATTAGAAATACTGATCCAACATGCAACCTGCGTGATATCTTTACAGAGATTCGAAACAACTTTACCAGAGATTCTCAACAGAAATTCGTCACGTATCGTATCCTCGTTCAATACGCACCCTGCGTGTTACTTTTGCAGGAATTTCGTATGCATTTCTGAGACAATTTTACCAGAAATTCTCAGCAGAGATTCGATACATAGCAGCTACACAGTAACACGCATGGTGTGTGATTCTTGTCTCCAAGCCACGTGATAACTCCCTAGCAAAATGCAAAGTGCGTGTTCATTGGTCCTCGTTGTTTCTCTAGAGGCTTGAGTAGTGTCTCTAGGCCACGTGGCAACCCCAGCATGTAGTAAACAAAGTGCGTGTTGACTGCACTACAAAAAAATCTGGTAAAAACGGCGGTTTTTTTTTTGTATTTACGGCGGTTTGAACCGCCATTATTACCAAGAATGGCGGTTTTGTAAAGTGACGTAATTCTGGGCGCCATTCTGGTTATTACGGCGGTTTTCTGAAAACCGCCACAATTTCCTAGGTTAAAACGGCGGTTTTTGAATCGGTTAAAACGGCGGTTCAAACCGCCATTGTTTCCAAATAAAAACATTTTCTTGTTGGTTAAAACGGCGGTTGCCATTATTTCCTGGGTTAAAACGGCGGTTTTTGGCTAGGTTAAAATGGCGGTTTGAACCGCCATTATTACCCTGACAGAGTGGTGTTTTTGTTGGTTAAAACGGCGTTTTTGAACCGCCATTTTTACCCTGACAGAGTGACTTTTCGTTGGTTAAAATGGCATTTTTGAACCGCCGTTTTTACCCTGACAGTGTCATTTTTATTGGTTAAAATGGCATTTGAAACCGCCATTTTTACCCTGTTAAAAAAAATTTATCGTTTAAAAAGATAGTTTTTATCGTGTTAAACAAATAATTTTTTTGTTTAAAATTTCAGAATAACAAGAAATCATAACTCATCAACAAAATATTACATAAATCATAAATAAAATATTAAACATAGTATATAATTTTTTAGTATTAGAAATAAAAAATAATAACTCCTATACAAATAAAGTATTGGAAGTCTTAATATGTAACTCTTAATACATCAAGTCTCTATCATAAAAAAAAATCACCCTGCTCTATTATTCGCTTCAAAAGATCTACTTTCTAATTCTTTTGGCGATGGAATCTCACTCTCTTGATCCAATTCCTACAACAAAAATATAATTTAAAAACAAAATAAAAAAGAATAAATAGATAAACCATTAACTTGGACAACACAAAATAAATTTAAACAAAAAATGAGAATTAAAAACAACCAAAGAGTAATCTTGTTTATATATCCATGTATATAACATATGAGATATTTACACCAACATTTTGCTCGAGACCTCCAACAAGCTTAACTTTGACGTGATAACAATAGTAATATCTATCTAAGGATTGATCACATAGTAAAATAAGCCATTACCTCCCAAGTTCGACAAAAACAGCTCTTATTTGCAAAAATTCTATCAAGGAAATTACTAAAATAGAGGAATAGGAACATGCTGCTCAATTTTCCACCAATTTAACTACCATTTAAGCACAAGAAAACCATGATACTCCAAGCATAATGCACAAAGAGGAGAAAAACTTGAAAGAGCCACAACTAAGCCATTGAGCCATTATGCTTTTATTTGGCCTAATTTCCTTAAAGCTCAAGCTATTAGCTAAAGGCATATGATTTGTTTTATATCTTTATAAGTAATAAATTTAGATGGAGGAAATTTTTCACAGGATGTTGTGCGGTATACTACAATAGAAAACTTATAATGGCAGGAAGATAATTGTATAGAACAAAAACTTTAGAAACAAGGTATGAGTCAAGCCACCAAACACATTATAAATTGACTAACAGTGATTTATTGATCTTCAATAAACTAGAGTACAAATAAAAAGTAAAAACCCTTATGGATTGATTAAATAAGAAAAGAAGCACGTGGAGTTGAATGAGTTCTCACCCATTTGCAGAATTTGTCCTAATTGAATGATAGTTGCTTGGTGCAGGGACTCCGTTAACAACATGACCTGATATTATGCAGTGATCAATATCCAAAGCTGAATAATAAAGTTAATCAACCTAAAGCTAAAATTAACCATTGCTTTTTAGTTTTTACTCACTAAAATTCAACTTTTTTTTCTTAAATAAAAAACAAATATATTCCAAATCATTCACCTGTTGAAGAAGTTCCCTCTGCAGGTATTTCCTATTAGAAAGATCATATTAGCACAAATAAAAGAATTAATAGAAACCAACAGAAGCAATTACTGCATTTCTTACTATTTAATTCTTTTTATTTTTTTCCACAGGAAAAAAGTAATTAATGTCATAGTCCTTTAAATAAACTCTTATTAACACAAGTGGTATACAAATATTTAAATCGAGAGTAGACTAATTTGAGGCAAATGGGGATTGGAAAATGTTCAATCACTCAGCAAGTGAAAAGTATAATTGAAGGTTATACAGAGACCATGATACAAGACTGCAATGTGCAAAAGTACCTGGTCATAGTCAATATATCTTGTGCTTTCATTCAGTCAGTATGGCATTGTCTCAAAAAATATAGAGACTACAGAATAACAAATTTGTCCATATACAATGAAAAACAAATCAGGTACTATGTTAGTATTGTGTGATTACCTCCCCATTTCGCTGGATCCAACCGGAATGCTTCCAAGGCACGCTTTTGGCATAGTGTTTCAGCCATGTCAATATACTTGAAATAAGAAAGATCAGAAATTTTTTGAGGGTATGAGTTCCAGCCCCTTCACAAAAACAAAAACAAGAAGTCAATCCATATGTGTGGTGAAAACTGAAAAGCAAAACTCTACCATCATCTCATCAATCATCATATATGATAGGCAATAAAACATTCAATCCAATATTTCCCCTGGCTAGGAAGAATCATATCATGCAGCATAAACTCAGCAATATCAAATGTTTTGCATAAACTCAGATAGTTGGATAATTTTTTTCAAGATTTTCTATATCCCTGGAAAAGATGCAAGTAATAATAAACTAATATATTACCTTCCATTGTCTAGCTTTCTCTAGCTCAATTATATCAGCAATCTCAGGATCAACTTCCTCAAGTGAAGCATTCAATTGCTTTGGCCACTGCAAAGGCAAATCAATATATTACGATAAAAGTCTGATTTTTCTTCCTTTCTGCTTGAAAGTTGAAACAATATGTATATCTAGATATGCATAATATTAACTGTAATTATATAATAAGCTTACTGAAACTCTGGATTTTTCTTTGTCGTAAACAACTTCATCAAGTAAAGAGGACTACATTCAAAAGCAAGGAAAAGGAATGGCAAGTAGTTAATTGGTTAAGGTAGGGGAGCATAGAACATTATGAATATGAATATTTGTTATTATAAAGATAATAATATAATATAAAGCATATATGGTTGGAAATTTGATTAAAGAAGACCTTGTAGTAAACAATTGTGCCTGCACTAAAGAGAGGACGTAAAGGCTTGTCCATGGAAGTTGAAAGCCTGCGAAGAAGCGCCATTGCCATTGCCATCTCCAAGACACAAAACACAGGGTGTGTGTGTGTTGTTGTTGTTGTGAAGC
The DNA here is from genome assembly GCF_059453495.1 of Arachis ipaensis. Lineage (NCBI taxonomy): Eukaryota > Viridiplantae > Streptophyta > Magnoliopsida > Fabales > Fabaceae > Arachis > Arachis ipaensis. Next base: position 9,282,513 of record NC_142443.1, on the reverse strand, counting down.
TAATTAGGTAGAGAGATGCTCAAATTAAATAGAATGCACTTTAAAATTGACTCTAGAGATAAAAAAAATAAGTTAGTTATTTCATTTTTCTTTTTTCCTTTTTACAATATGTCATTTGAAAGCATTCAAGTTGCAGTGAGTTATTAAAATCAGTTTGCAATTAAGTGCAACAGCAACAACTATAATCAATGTCAATTTTTAACTAGTTAATAAGCTCAAAAACTGCAGCAAAGATAAATTCAGCCATCATGAATGCAGCTCATGTTGAATTTGACATTGAAATCCGCAGATAATTCAGGATGTGAGTGAGGCTTGTGAAAAAGCTTTTTATATACAGTTTCTATGCAGAGAGTAGTTAGTAAATTTCTTCTATAAGATAATAAGAATAACCAGCTGTATATCAAAAATATTTTATTGCACACCATAAGCGCACAAGTCCAAATTAAACTGTACCCAGAACAATTTCCTACCTCCAGAACAAATAATCATCGTACCCACAAGCTTCACTAACCCTTCTCCCATTAATAGTCATATAAGAAAAACTGTACAATCACACAATAAACAAATAAAAATTTCACGCAACAGCAAGAGAAGCATAACAATTCATAAACCTAAAACCTAGACAAGCCACCACAAATCTTTCAAACCAACTAAAAGAAGAATGACAAGAAGCATATACCATCATACGAAGCTTTCAGATTCAAACTCATGCTCAATCCACACAAGAAAATGACACCCCTACTTCCAAAACCAATAAAATAAATAAATAAAAATCATTCAGCAATAAGAGTAACACCTTAGCAATTGCTTTGGGTGGATATTCTGCTCCAAGTTTCGGATCAACACACTGCTTGACTTTATCCTCGCTAAGTCTTGGTGTAGCCTGAAATACAAGTTGCTATGATAACCTAAATTGGAAGATATATAAAATTTAATACATCTCAATTAACAAACCCAAACTTGTTTAAATCAGAAATGGATACAAATGTAAATTTAAACAAGTCAAAACACTAGATACTTGAATCAACATAACAAAACCAGTTTAGATAACAAGTGGTCTTTAATCAACATAACCAGTTCAGAACACTAGACATTGGCACTAGATCTGAGAGAGAGAGAGAGAGAGAGAGAGAGAGAGAGAGAGAGAGAGAGAGAGAGAGAGAGAGAGAGAGAGAGGTTATGAAAACAACCTTGCCGGCTTTGCAAGCAGTGTCGGCGGCAGATGTAAGGAAGGAAGATCCAAGATCTAAGATCTGAGATCGTCGACTGGTTGAACACAAGACCCGATCGGCGTCAATCACCCCCGCACCAACGTCAATCGAATGCTTCAACACAAGACCCGATCGCAGAGCTGCAGAGAAACAAAAACCCCCCAAAAATCAGCAACAAAAACAATTTTGAAACCATAACCCGAGCAAAAACGAAAAAATTATGTAATTTCAGTTTCGGTTTCTCCTTCAAGTATGTTCTTGATGAAGGAAAGGCTATTTACATGGGGAAGAGGCAGAGGAAACTTTACACCAATGGCGGTGGAGAATATTCGGACAAGATTGGCAAGTGGAGTCACATGATTTTCGAGCACCCTGCAACGTTCGAGACGGTTGCCATGGATCCAGAGAAGAAGAAGGAGATAATTGACGATCTTACTACTTTCAAGAACAGCAAAGAATTCTATGCGAAGATCGGGAAGCCTTGGAAGAGGGAGAAGTACCTAGAGAAATCTTAACAGGCAGAGAGAGGAGAAGCCGAGAGGGAAGAACGGCGTTGTCGGAGGAGACGAAGGAGAGAGAGAAGGGAGAACGAGAGCGCCGTAATGTTTCGTTTTAATGAGCTAGCTATGGTTGCAGTTGTTTTCTTTTATATATGTGTGAAAATGGCGGTTCAAAACCGCCATAATCACCAGAACCGCCACCAAACACAAAATTAATTATGGCAGCAACCAAAAATACCATAATAACCGGGTATTACGGCGGTTTTTTAAAACCGCCGTAATATCAATGCCATTTTAAACTTAATTTTTTGTAGTGCTGCTCCTCCCGAGGTGTCTCCATACAAGAGATCAGACATCGCATACAATGGAAAGAGAGGAGGAGTAATGTTGCGAGGGTTGATGAAGGGTTGGCGGATATAAAAGGTAGGCTGGTGGGGTTTTGGAGAGTGTGAGTGAGGGTTGGTGGTGAAGGTTTTTGGAGAGTGGGTGAGGGTTTGTGGTGAAGGATTTTGGAGAGTAAGTGAGGGTTTAGAGAGGATTGAGTGTAAGGGTTGAATGCAAGGGTTTGGAGAGTGAGTGAGTAATAAGTTGGTTTTAATTAAAAGTGAAATTAGTACGTGATTATACGTCTCCAGAAAATCATATTATTAATTATTTAGGACATTCTAATTTGTAAGTTTTTAATTTTTTGTTAATTTATTAGTGTTTATTTGATTAATATTAATTTAGTAGTTTATGTATTAGATTTATATTAGTATAGTTGTACTGTTATTTCTGTTAATATGAATGTGTAATATAATTAATAATATTTTGTGATTTTTTGAAAATAAAATGATTATATATTTTTTTTTTGTTTTCCTGTTGTTAGCATGTATAATTTTTTATAGTATTATTTTTCTTATTTTTTTGGTTATAATATGATATTTTATAATTTTATTAATTACTAAGATTAATAAATCATACGTATACGATATTTCTGTTATTACTTTTTATTTTTTTATAATATTTTTATTTTGTACGAATTCGTAGTTATTAATTTTAATAAATAATATAAATATAATAAATGTAATTTTTTGGATTTTATATTATTATTTTTAATTTATGTTGTAATGTTATTTTTATTTTATTGTAATTTTTATTTTTTAATTTTAATAATTTGTAATTTGTATTTCGGTTGTCTTGTATTCAGGCTAATAGGAATATTCTTCCGCGTAAGCTTAATCTACCGGAACAATAGCATCCGACGGTTGACCAGGCTTTACAAACAACAGGATTCTACCATGTATCGAGAGTGGGACATATAAGAGGGCATTCTGCCTTACTATCTGCTCTTGTGGAAAGGTGGAGGTTGTAGACTCATTCTTTCGTATTGTCAATCGGTAATGTTACAGTAAAACTGGAGGATGTGTTACACATATTTGGCCTACCGATTGATGGAGAGGTTGTGACCGGTTGGACCGATAGCAGTCAGGACTTCTTGGTCAACCAGAGCATGGCAATTTTTGGCAGCGAACCTGTCGTGAGTAGTTCATATAAAAGTTACATAAAACAGGCCTGGGTTCTCCATATTAGAGACACACAACCTCTAGACACTTGGGAGTCTGTTCAGCGTTAGGTGTCACATCTTCTATCTGCTAGGAACCACCCTCTTCGCGGATAAGTCGATAGCGTATGCCCACACAAGGTACCTACAACTACTCCAATATTTTGAGCAGATCAGCACTTACAGTTGGGGATCAGCAACTCTTGCACATTTTTACAGGGCACAGTGCTGTGCATTGCAGTACGATTACAAGGAGATGGACGACAAACTTGATTTGTTGTTTGTTTGGGCGTGGGAGCGAATGCCCTTTCTTGTGCCCATTCCAAGACAGCGGCTTGCACCTGCTGATATACTAACACTGTAATAATACATAGTTTATTGGAGTTTGACTTGTGTTTTATTTATGTTTTACTAAAAAGATGTAATTTAAACTCTATTATATCATTGTGTATTGCAGGTAGAGTCATTATCCATGACTGTAAGTGCCAAATTGCCGTAAAGACTGATTTTCTAGAACCGTATTCTATTCCAATCCTGAACTTATGAACCGCATTCTGCCTTACTATCTGCTCTTGTGGAAAGGTGGAGGCTGTAGACTCATTCTTTCGTATTGTCAATCGGTAATGTTACAGTAAAACTGGAGGATGTGTTACACATATTTGGCCTACCGATTGATGGAGAGGTTGTGACCGGTTGGACCGATAGTAGTCAGGACTTCTTGGTCAACCAGAGCATGGCAATTTTTGGCAGCGAACCTGTCGTGAGTAGTTCATATAAAAGTTACATAAAGCAGGCCTGGGTTCTCCATATTAGAGACACACAACCTCTAGACACTTGGGAGTCTGTTCAGCGTTAGGTGTCACATCTTCTATCTGCTAGGAACCACCCTCTTCGCGGATAAGTCGATAGCGTATGCCCACGCAAGGTACCTACAACTACTCCAATATTTTGAGCAGATCAGCACTTACAATTGGGGATCAGCAACTCTTGCACATTTTTACAGGGCACAGTGCTGTGCATCGCAGTACGATTACAAGGAGATGGACGACACACTTGATTTGTTGTTTGTTTGGGCGTGGGAGCGAATGCCCTTTCTTGTGCCCATTCCAAGACAGTGGCTTGCACTTGCTGATATACTAACACTGTAATAATACATAGTTTATTGGAGTTTGACTTGTGTTTTATTTATGTTTTACTAAAAAGATGTAATTTAAACTCTATTATATCATTGTGTATTGCAGGTAGAGTCATTATCCATGACTGTAAGTGCCGAATTGCCGTAAAGACTGATTTTCTAGAACCGTATTCTATTCCAATCCTAAACTTCCTGTCCTCAGGGTCAACAACACCTATAATAAGAATAAATTGTCGCTCATCGATCCGTCAAAACAAAATTAAGGAAACATACTACCCACTGCTCATATACCTATGTTCGCATATTCGGAAAATTCCGATGCATGCATGGCATCAAGATCCAAACTACTCATAAAAGGTGGAATGTCTATCAGTTAACGAACTGTGGGTGAAACCACTAAAGTTTTGGTGACTATCTCACCTCCCCCCATCGTCATCCTCATCCTCATCATTGGCTTCATACGTAGCTTCAAATTCCTCGTCGCTATCATTGTTCATTCCTTCGTACACTTCAGTTCTATCATCTTGCACGTCTGGGTTATGTTGAACCTCATCTGCCGTTATATGTTCAAACTCAACATACAACTCAATCCTTGGATATTGCGCCTAAGTTTGCTAGTGAATATGAAACATCCATTAAATACTTGTTTCGTCAACGATCGGCATAACCTCAAATTATATCAAGCCGCCAAATACGACAACTAGACTCCGGTAGAGAATGTTGCTCACCCTCACTCTTTATGCTCTGACAAAGCTCGTAGTATAGTTTTGCGAACGTTATAGTGTATGGAACCACAAATAAAAACGTACTCTCACAAGAAAAGCTCACGCCCTCATATGTATTACGTATAACCTCACCGTTGCAGTAAACCACTATATTTGCAGTGCCCTCCATGATACCAACAGTAGAGGACTCACCTCTCTCACAATGCAATAAAATAATAACGAGTTCTGGTTTTTATAGGCAGAGGACTCACTTTGCAAGTTTCGTGTTGCAAAGCCATCCAATCAGCGTTTGCCACGTGTCCAACATGCATGATGCGTGTTGCCTGTATGCATGACACCTGTCCAACATGCAGGGTGCGTGTTGCTTCAGATTACGCTACGTGTCCACACGCAGCATGCGTGCTGAGTCAGCACGTGACCTGTGTGTTGTGCTGCTATTTTTGCAATGTTTATCCACCTGTATATACACCAAAAAGATCCATTTCCAACAAAAACTCACCTCTTTTTTCCATATTAAAATTCTTTAGCCGCATGTATACCTATTTAACTTATTAGCTTCCACATGCTTGAATTTCATAAATTGAATCTAACATAGACTTGTATATAGAATCTAATAGATGACTGGGTCACTTTTAAAGTTTATTTATTAGAAGGAGCACCCCAACATCATTTCTGGAAAAGCATTTGGGTGAAAGAGAATGAGGTTAGGACTTTCTTTGGACTAGAGATGAAAAAAATCCAAAATTACCCTCGTGACAGGAGATTAAATGAAAATTCGGTCTCATGAATAAATGAAGATAGGACAGTGAGCATAGGTATTATTCGTTAAATGTTTGCGAATATAAAATTCTTTAATTATTGTGATTTCAAGACACAATTACATTGTTATTTTTAGAGAGATAAGTTTATCCCTATACTTAATTATTATTAAATTGAGGATAATATTTTCTAGAAATACAAATGAAACTTACAAATTTTTTACTTAACAATAACAACAAATTATCTACTTTATTTAACAAGTAAAATTAATTAGAATCATATTTTTTGTTATTGCACTTGAAATAGTGGATAAGAATTTTGTTAGGTAATTTAGTAGGGCATCAGCCAACTCCAACCAATGCAACTACAATGTGAGCCGTAACAAAAGGTAAAAAACATCCCACGACCTTACCCAAATCTAACACTATTTTCATGTGGTTTACCTTTTCTCTTCTCCCTCTCCCACTCCCATTCCCACTGTTCATCCTCTCCTTCCTCTTCCGCTTTAATCACGCCGTCCCCCCCTCCCAACCGGTGCCAATCACTCTCCATCACAACAAGGAGGCATGTTTCCTCCCGCTGAAGATGAAGACTCCAACCCCTACGATGGGAGCTCTGGAGCGTTGTCACTGCATCGCACTCCACCCATACCCTCGATCTACCCCTCATCCACCCCCACCCATGCAATTCTCGTTTTCCGTGAAAGGTGCACAAAAACTCCCTTGCCGCTGATTGCAACAACAAGCTAATGTCGCCTGTGTCCTTTTCAGATGATTTTTTTCGTTATCAGATATTTCTAGGTTGAGATGGAATCGGGTGTTCATTTGTGGCTCATTGGAATTTTTTTTGTGCTTTAGTAGATGTTTCTTTTGTGCTTTAGTGGATGTTTTTTTCTCATTCGGATGTTTCTTTTCTGTATTGGGGGATGTTTCTTTTCTAGGACCTCGTAAATTGCTCAGTTCGTAGGTCTAGCAGTTAGTCGCGACCGACGTTGAGCGTTTGGCGGCACGATAAGAGGTACGACCCAAAGACCCGCGCGTGACGTGGTGATCAGGATTGGATGCGGAACTGAACAGTGATGCGGCAACGTGAGGAGAGGTGCTACACAAAGAGCCGCGCCGCGTTGGAGCGAACACGATTGGATGCGAAGGGAAATGACGCAGCGGAGAAAGCAGTTTGGGGAGGACGCGACGGCGGATGACAGTCGATTCACGTTGAGGGCACTCAAGATGAATACCAGAGGGATTATGTGGAGTCGCCGATGGGAGAAGTCCTTCTACGGGTTAATTTTTTCACTGGCATGTGTAATCCTAATTTTCAGAATTTAAAAAAAGAAATAATTTTAAAAAGTTGTTCAAGTTGATTGAACGCATAGTTAGTTCCCTTGACTTTTTCATATATATATATATATATATAAGGTTGAACATACACAACCCTTCATGTTGAACAACATACACAATCCATTAATGTCTGTGACTTTTTTCTGAATGCGCTGATTCTCTAGTTTTTCAAAGGTTGTAATGGTTCATTACTAAATGTGACCATTGAATATTAAATCATGCCAAGAATGATATATCCATCATACTACAAGAAAGTTATCAAATACCATCAAATTTACTTGGGAAATTATCAAAAATATTTGTCAGTAAATTATTTTCTACCGAAGTTAGTGAAAGAGTAAATCAGATGATAAAAACTTTGTCAGTAATTATTTATCGGCGGAAATTTTTGTCTCCTGCTAATTATCGATGGATATAAACTTTTAATTACCGAAATTCTGGAAGTTGTTACCATAAAAAAGTTTTCAGCAGTAATTTTGGCACTATAGATTAGGTTTTCACACGTTTACTACCATCGGATTTATCTCTGGTAAATCTGACGGTAATATATTTTTTATTAATAATTAAATTAATAGCTATCAGTGAATTCAACCGACTGTAAATTCAGTGGCAAATTTTATTTTTTTTATTTTTGAATGTTTATACAGAATACATGAAATAACCTGATATATCATTATCAATATGTCAAAAATTAATAGTCTAATCACAATTAATAAAAATTTAATAGTATTTTAAACATATACAACTATAATATGTAATAACAAATGTGCAGAAGAATAAATCAAACAAATAAACTACTAGTACTATCAAACAAAGCAAAACTATATCATAATCACTACAAGTCCGCCTGATATAATCGTCATCGTCATCCTCCTGGTACTGCTGAGTCGGTGGTCTAGATAGTTGTGTTGGTGCTTGTGTTGATGCTTGTGCGTAGGACGAGCAGCCTTTTCCAGTAGCGGTGGTGCCACCAGCGCACATCTGATCATAGTAGACCACCATTTGATGTCGCATCCGCTAGATATGCTCCAGTTCTTGTCTAAGCTCCTGCCTCAGGGATCCTGTCTCTGCATCGACATCACAAGCATCTCCCTCTCTGCCATGCATGCGAGGAGTTCATTATACATCTCTTCAACTAAATGCAGCTGGTGACTCTGGTCCTAAAGGCTCTGGGTCAGGCTATGAGCTTGCTCACGTAAATCGACGTCGTCGAGATCTATAAGGTTGGTGGTTGAGGTGGACGAAGACATTAAAGTGGAGGTGCAAAAGTTGCTGGCGAAGAACAACCCCAACTCGTAGACACGATTCTTGTACGGCTTGGATGCGGTCTCATGCCACACCGCATTAGGATCGATGACGAAAGTAGAGGAGTTGTTGCCGTCCTCCCAACTCTGTTGAGATTGCTGGGTCGCGGCCTCCAAATTGTGCATGTATGATTCCTGCCACATGATATGCAAATGTTATTAGGACGACAATTAATTGAAAATGATTATAAGTTATGAAATAAATTATGACGATTACTCACATAATAATATGCAGATCGTTGATCGACAAATCTCTTATTATTCTCCTTCAGCGTGTGAATATACTTGAAGATTTCTGCTATCATCGCCTCACAATCCAATGATTTAGACTACACATATTAAAAGAAACAGTAAAATCAAGCGCCAATAAATTTAAAAATAAAAAAAATGAACTTAATATTAATAATATTAATACTCTAAATTTGTAAATACTCTTCAAAAATGACCATGAATATTAGGACTTAAAACCCATGGCTATTCATACTAGGTCATGATACAAGCACTTACATCACATCACAACCCCAAAACAATAATCATGTCACCATGTATGCTAATTAGGTTTGCCTTCGGTTGTTAAAGTAATATTTTCTATCATAGCTAGATTGAGAAATATTTCTAACGTCTTCACTTAAAATGAAGATTTATTGGAATTGATAAATTATGATTTGATGACCTCTCATCAGATTTATAAAACTACTTATTGATTTTTAATAATATTTATTAAAAAAATTATTAGTGAATCAACACTTTTAGTAATAAAAAGTAAAGACTTTACTAATGTTTGTTCAAATACAAGATTAAATAACGATTAAAAGAAATGTTAATCACTTAATATTTTTCTTTACGAAAAATACTTGTTTATTTTTTGGTAATTAGAATTAATTATAAATAATTAGTTTCGAATCTATTTTTCTTGTTTAAATTTTTTTTATATATTATTTCTTAATAATAACTATTATATCACTGCATACCATACCATATTTAGTCAATAAAATTTTATTAATATAAAAAAATTGAGTAAAAAATAAAAATTAAAAAATTTCAAACACATCCCAATCACATTCTCTCTAAACTATATCATAACACGATCTACCCATTGAAAACCTTGCCATGTTAATTAATGCATGAGTCCACATACATGCATAGCAAACGAATCTATCAAAATTGCTATGGTCAATCCGATGTCTCATATGTGACATCTAAACTATATGACTGCCCTATATATCTACGTATAAAACACATTTAACACATGAGGTCGTGCCCAAGAGTTATTGCCTTGTTGAGAAATTTTGGGTAAAGAAAATTATTTTTGTAATCAAATTGAATAAAAAATTTTTTATGTATTTTTTAATTAATTTTTATTGTATCAATAAATCATTACATTAATCCGATTAAATTTGGCTATCAAAATAATTAAATTATTAAATTTAATTTGATTAAATAATTTTTTTATGTGTGCAGTGTAGGTCACAAAAGTCGTCGCTTATGAGTCGGTTCGGATCACTCATAAAAATGGGCAAGTCGAACTATAAATCATGACTTATTTAAAAGCGGATCAATTTTGCTCGACTCAATAACTTGTGTATTAAATAGGTTTGGATCAAGTAGACACAAATTGGCTTATCTGATTTTTTTTTGGTATATAAAGTCTCTCTTGTTATATAATTTTTTTTTCTTGTGAACTAGTGTTTTAGAGTTTAGATAATTTATTAGAGCACTACTATATGACCTGCAAATTTTTTTCACAACAAGAAAAATATTGAATACCGACAGATTTATCGTCGGATTTAACGTCGCGGAGTAGTAGCGAAGTTACCGTCGGATTTACTGGCAATAATGGCATCGAATTCGTAAAGTTAAGTAATTACTGGCAAATTTACGTTTTCAATGATAAATTCGCCAATAATATTTGGAGGGAAACAAAAAATAAATTGGCACGTCCTTTAGGGTCGGATTTACCGTCGGAAAAATCTGACGGTAAACTCACTTAGTGAAATGCTGTGTTTTGGTGACCCGCAATGATTTACCGTCAAATTTTTTCGACAATAAATCCGACGGCAACTTCAAAGCGTGAACTCTCTCTCTCTCTCTCTCTCTCTCTCTCTCTCTCTATCTATCTATCTCTCTCTCTCTCTCTCTCTCTACTCCTTTGCCCCTCTGCCCCTTCTCTCTCTAACCCTCTAGCCTTTCCTGTTGCCACTGTCCACCCTAAGCTGCCCCCTCCCCCTTCTCTCTCTAACCCAATCTAACTCGGCACTTGTCACAGAGCCCCTGTTCCTAGCTCGTTCCGTCTAGCTTCCAACTCCGTGGACCGTTCATTTGTTGCTTCTCACACTGGCTACATCATATAGTGTCACTGCAACTCCTTTCATCTTCTTCGTTTCACTCCGTTTTTGCAACCCAAGTTACAACTCATTTTTTAATTTCTGTTTCAGTTAATTTTAATTTCATTAATCTTATTTCTAGTTAGTTAGTTAGTTAGAATTATTTTTTTAGTAGATGTTAAATGGTTAGGATAAGTTAGATTAGGTTATTAGGTTCTGAATAATTGTTGAAAAATGTTTGGATTATTTAGATTATACTATTTGATCTTAATTTTGCATGTTTACTATTTGTGCATGCCAAGTATTCGTCAATATGCCTCAGAGCTTTTAATGCAATTTTTGGTTTAATTCTTGAAAATCAATGCTCGTTTGCATGTTATGATTGTTATTATGCATTGATAATGGAATTTGATTTATTTTTAATTGATCAAAACTTTTAAATTTTTGAATGATTGAGGCGTTTATTTAATAGTACAAGGTTAATTAAGTTGGTTCTTTTTAACCTGATTAGCTTAACTTTGTATTTTTAATTGGTTTTGGATTATATTAGGAATGAATTTCAAATATTGAAATGAATTGGTTCTAATTTTTGTTCTTTATTTAGTTCTGAACTTAGGGTACTGAACTTGTTTTAGACTTAGAATTTTCTAAAATTCTAAAGTTAGGTTACTGAACTTGTTTAGTTTCAATTTTAATTAGAACATGTTCTGATTTTTGTTTCTTATTTCTAATTTATTCCAATTCTAATTAAAAGATGATTTGATTATTGTTGATTTGCTTTGAACTAATTATTATAATTTATAAAGTTAATTTGTTGTTCTGAATCTTTTATTATTGTTTATCATTGTGTTATTTGTTGTTAATTTGTGTTGATTATTGTTAATTTAGTTCTCTTTGTTAGATTTCTGAACTAAGTTTAACATAGTTAATTGGTATGCTATTTGCAGACATGACGATAAGTGGAGGTTCAACGGATCAGGCTACTAGTCGTGGACGTGGTCGTAGTCGTGATAGAGGGGGGGGGTTTCCAGTACTCTTGGGAATTTTGGATCCTCTCCCTCCACTCTGACTATCCTGGTGACGTCACAGATTATGGATTTAGCGGACCAGCCATTCATCAGGGTCTTTAACCCCAACTACGTCCCTCCGTCTACGGTGATGACTCCAACCGCTCAGCAACCCGCTATCTGTAACACCTTACCACACAGAGTTTTACTCTTAAGTAGTAAAATAGAGGTGGTGTGGTATTACGACCTCTAAAATAAAATATATACATATAGTAATAGAAAGAATATAATAACTAGGAGCCTTAAAAAACAGGTGAAACAAAGTTCGCAAAATAAAAAGCGCAACGCTCAGGGAACGAGATAACTTGCATGCGAAGAAACCTAAAGATCATAGGTATAAATAGACAAAAAGAGAGAATAGAGAGTCAAGGATGCAGAATATCTAGCTCCTAACTCAGCTTGTGAAGCCAAGGCTGGCCAGAGAATATTTACATACATATATACATCTCCCATCAACCCAAAATACAAAGATAAAACCTTAACTCTCCTTAAACCTCTAAGAGGAACAAAATAAACAAGTTATTCGGAAAGAAAGCTAAGTGCATACATATATACATAAACTATATAGCAAAAGAAACCCAGAAACTATTCCGCTTCAGAAGTCCAGATGGCTACCGAGGAGCTTCCCGACCTGCATCTGAAAAACAGCAACACAGTATGGGGTGAGAACCAGAGGTTCTCAGCATGGTAAAGGTGCCACACACATAATATATAAGGTCCTGGGAATGCTAGAGGCAATCCTAGAATGTCGACACTCAGATTGAAAAGCTTAAAAATATTTAACAGAAACCATAAACAGAGGGTTGGTATCTAGGGAATTCTAAACTCAACTTAAACTTAAACTTAATACCCAACCTGTCCCCCTTTCCTCTGTTCCTCCATCTCCGGAGAATTTACAAAGACAGACAAATAAACAATTGCAAGCACAGGTAGGAAACAAGTAGCGCAAGTAGCAATTATTATAATTAACATAATATATTCAGTTAGGCATTCCCAAATAAGGCATAGCAAACAAACAAACAAAATGTACATGATGTATGCCTGTCTTATGGCTGATGAGGCTCATCTGTCGGTTATCAAGCCAACTCGACAAGTCTAAAACCTTTGGACTGTCCCCCGACGCGCATCCCCAAGAGTCTATGCATAGCTTTTTCTCAAATATATAAAATTACTCAATGGTGGTCAACATTCCCGGGAATTTATAAGTGCCCGGTCACACTTACGTCGTAGGGTCAACAGAGTATTGAATCTCAACCTAGTACACGTGGTGGCAACCACGGTACTTTACCCAGGAAAAACTCGTATCTCAGATCAATCGAGTATATAAGCCAAATAATATTCATAATCTTTGCAATCTTTGCATAATCATATCATATAAGCCAAATATCATATATATACTCCAAATATACTCATTTCCATGTTTAATTCATCATTTTTATCACTTTACTTCACTCCCAAGTCATCTCAAATTTCTAGCTCCAGCTAATTATTATTAGGTTTACTATTATATTTTATGACTAAAAGAATGAAAATAGAGGTTTAGAAGTTTGAAACTTGGTTTAAAAACACCAAATCCAGTTTTGCAGAAAACAGGAGTCACGCGTACGCTTTCCCTGATTACGTGCACGCATATTTGCCAGATAGTAGCGCATGGTTGCGTAGGAGGAACTTGCATACGCATATACTCCAAGTCACGTGTCGGCCATGCGTACGCGTGGGCATGCAATTTGGCACTTTACGCGTACGCATAGACTCGTTCGCGCACGCCTGCACGCGAGGCAGTAGCTACCATATGCGAATGAAGGTTACGCGTATGCAAAAGTCCCATGTCACGCGTACGCGTGGGTGTAGGCTTTTCCAAAAATTTTACTAAGTCTGAAATCTGCAGATTTGTCACTTTAAACCCCAAACTTCCGACGCGCATAACTTTTTCGTCTTAAAACATTTTTCACCTGTTCTTTAAATGGCGTACACTTCACGAACCCAATTTTCATATAAAATAAATTTGAAATAATTTTGGGGTCCGGAAGCCGAGTTATGGCTCGCCGAAGTTCGGCAAAAAAAAAACCAAATTTCTCACAAAGTTCAAAACCTCAATTTCCTTAAAGAATCCAATTCAAACCTAATATACCATACACCAAAATCAATACAACATCAGCTTGCTATCACCACAATAATCCTTCCATGACTACCATATCTCAATTCCACAATATCATGCATAAATCTTTCAAATATATCAACAAATTTGTCATCCACCTATCTTAGGCATTCATATATTCTTGTCAACAAGTCCATAATTATGAATTCATCAATTCACATCCTATTATTATCATCTATAGCAATTACCCAATCCAATACACAACTCATAGTACAATTCAACAATAAGGATACTAAGCATTAAGCATTCCTTTACATTCCAACCTATCCTAGGGTCGTCTAGCCTAAGTTTTCACAAAACATTATATATTAAATACAAGAAACCTGATCCATACCTTGGCCGATTTCCACGTATTTACCGAGACATCCCCAAGGCACCAAAAGCAATCCTCAAAGTTCAAATTCTCCAAGGCAAAGTCTCCCAAACTCCACCAAGATCCCAATGTTCTCAAACAACTTCAATATACACCTATACAAGCCTAATTCACATATTTCATACATATATACTTCAAACTCAGAATTTAACATACTAAGAACAAGGATTGGATAGGGTTAGAGACCGCACTGTACCCACAGATCAAGAGAGCCAAGCTCAACGAATTTCGCAAGCTAATTCGAACCTAAAGAACCAAAATTAACAAATTCTTCAACTTGGGCACTCAAAATTTTTGAAAATTAAAGGGGTGAAAGAACATGGATGATAGAAAAACTTACCAATGGAATTGTTCTGATAGGTTTGTAGAGCTCGATACGTTGGACGCGTGGCCGTAAACGGTACGGCGATCGGAGCTCGGATGAAGGAGATATGGTGGTTTGAAGTTGGAACAAGGGTTTGTCTTCCTTCCCCCTTTCGCACAAGGTTTGCAGCGTGAATAAGGAGAGGGGAGAAAGAAAATCTGTGTTTTGCTTAAGTGTTATGGGCTGAATTGGGCCTTGGGCCCGTTTTGGGCTCGGTTTGCCCGGTTCAGTCCAATTTTGGGCCAAATTCTTTGAAATTAGTGTCAAAACTCTCGTTTTAATATGCTCTATCCTAATTTAATATAAGATTTATATTTCTAATTTTTATTATTAAAATTTAATTTATTGATTAATTAGTTACTAATTTGACGAGGTTTACACTATCACGGTGACGCCGCCTCTAGTGATGGAAACCGTGGCCCTGGAGTCCTCTCACGGAGGTGAGGCAGCTGATGCCCCTCCACGACCTCTCATCATACGGTTGACAATTTGACCTAATGGTGGAACAAGGTAGATATCACTTTAAGCGTCTATATTTTCTGATTATTGAATTGCTGAAAGTTTCATATTATTAATTCTAGTTTAGTGAATTTAGGGTAGTAGGTTTGAATGGCTGAAAGTGTGTCATATTTTCTGATTATTGAATTGCTAAAAGTGTCTGGTTATTGATTCTAATTTAGTGGATCTAAGACTGTAGGTTTGAATGGTTGAAAGTATTTCATGTTTCCTGATTATTGAATTACTGAAAGTGTCTGATTATTGATTCTAGTTTAGTTAATTGCTGAAAGTGTCTATTGATCATCGATTGTTGACATTTGGTGCTATTTAAGTTAATTATTGATAGAAAGAGTTTGTGGTGCATTCCAGTTATAGATGAAACTCTACCAAAATTTCTATAAAAATCTCTATGTATTATGGTTATTTGCTTCTGAAGTTTTAGTTTGTATTGCCATATTGGTTTATTTGTGGATTATTGATAGGTTTGCGCCAAACAACAACGCATGTCCTAAAAAGATGACCAACGTCATCAAGATGATATATGACCTTCCTTGGCCCAGCTACAAGAAGACTCCCTCTGAGACCAAAGAGCGATGGTTTCAAAAATGGGCGGTAATTATTTTTTCTTAGTTTTAAATCTTTTTAGTGAGTTTATATTTTCTATTTTGATTAACTAATTTTAAAGTTTCTTTGCGCAGCTGCACTTTATATGGGACGCTTCTCATGATGCCCTCATTAGGAAGATCTACGATCATCAAATGAGTCGGCGGCTGCAGCAGATGCTGGAGGATGTTCACGAGGGACGGGACCATCTAACGACCTAGATCCGACCAGAAATAAAGAAGGCTCTGTTAGTTCACTGGAAGGCCAATAAGGGGTTCAGCCATTGGCGCCTCACTAACAGAGCTAACAGGACATCAGCCAGGTCGTCTAAGTATACCGCGGCTTAGCGACCTCATGAAGACTACGTCCAGGCTAGTATGTAGTGTCTTTAATTTTGTTATTAACTTAGTTATATTCTTTTATATATCATTACTAGGCATCCTAATCATATTGTTTCAATGCAACATGTGTAGTCAAAGTCGCTAGATTGCGAGGCGACATTGGCGGAGACGTTCAAGTACACCCACATGTTGAAGGAGAACAAAGCGGGATTTGCTGATCAGCGGTCTTAGGATCATTATGTGAGTAAACATATATCTGATCTTCTGATATAAAATTAGAGATTAACTATATAGTTGTCGTACTAATCACAATAACATGTGTTACACGCAAAGAATAAGGGCCGCGACTTAGCAATCTTAGCAAAATCGGGGAGGACGCCACCGATGGATTTGCTGCTTCAGTCGTCAATCCCAATACACTTTGGCGCGAGACCACCTTAGCACCGTAAGAACCGCGTATACAGGTTGGGGTCATTCTTCATCAGCAGCCTCCGCACCTCCACGTTGAGGCCATCGTCCACCTATGCCACTAGTCGTGCCTTCGAGCCTGAAAAAGGTGTGGATTTGAGGTTGCAGGTGCAGGAGCTCACCCGCAGCCTTCACCAGCAGGTTCAGAAGCCGAACAATTATTGGGAGAGGTATCAGGAGATTCTCACACGCATGATGGACACGGATGACCTCAGGATGGTGTGGACGGAGCTGCTAGTGCGGCTTCAGCGGATGGAGGCTCAGACAGAGGTGTTCCAAGCTCAGATGCGCTCTGCTGACATCATCCCTTCTATGCCGCCTCATCAGGCTCACGGAAACGACGACGGGGACTACCTAGATCTTTAATGATTAGTGTTTCGTTTTATTGTTTCATTGTATTTATTTGATTTACTTGACTTTTAATTTATTTGAATATTTTATTATTTATAAATTGACCATTAATTGTGTGAAAATTAAATTTAAATAAAAAATTAAAATTGACCATTCATTTCACATTTTTTTTAAAAATTGACATTACCATTGAATTTACCAGAGAAATAATCCGACAGTAATAATGCGGGAAACAACATATTGTGATGCCAACATTACCGTCGGAAAAATTCGCCGGTAACTAAATAATTTTTTGAGTAGATAATCCGTCACAGAATTAGATAGTAATTATCGTTGGACGAAAAATTTTTGACAGTAAATATTTACTGGCGAAATTTATACCATCAAATTTTGTTATTTTTTCAACGAAAAATTTGACAGTACTCAACTTTTTTTTTTTTTGGTAGTGTTTGTCAACACTTAGATAACTCTACACACTAAAGATTAAATTCTAAACTCCTCTTTTCTAAACTCTAAATTATAATAATATAAAGATAAAGTATTCGTTAAATACTAAAGTTACTAAAATACGCGCCAACCTATTTTATTAGTTTTTACTTATTGTTCGCGACAAATTGACTCGAATTTGACCTATCTACTCATTTGATGTATATATGAGAAAATTAATAAGTGATAACATGATTATTGTGATAGGTAATTATTCATTGCATATTATTTTCAAAAAATTCTGTTGACTACTACAATTATAAAGTTTTGTTTTTGAATCTTTTAGCAAATACAAATATGACAAAATAATGAACCCTAGCTAGACTTGGACGAAGGCAAGTTGAAGGTCATAAAGGCAAAAAGCGGATTGGGGTTTTTTATTTTTTGTCATGAGTATTTTTTAACTTGACGGACAAGAATTAATCTGTCATAAATTTAAACTTTATTTAAGAATTAGTCGTTGGTCAACCAGTTATTGCATATACAAAGCGAAATTTGAGTATTCAATAATTACTTAAGCTGACTAATGAATTGACCACTCCACTATCCCAAATTAGTTAAAAGCAAATTGGTGTTAATGGTGGATGGGGAATCCAAGCACGTGCATGTGACGCCCAACACTGTGTAATCTTAACATCATTTCTCTCATGAGGCCGGGCCCGGCCCATAAAACAAAATAACTTCTCTGCGTCTCATGCAACACTATACTCTCTCCTCTCTTCTGCAACACTCATTTTCCTGTGATCTAAACACCAATCAAGCTAAGTTAGGGTAGTTAATCAAATCAATTTTGGCTAAACTAAACTATTGGGACGTACTTCTCTTTTTCCTCTCCCTCTCGTCAATTCCCCTTATTAGATCATTGATCTGGCTTTTAGTTTAATCTAGTTTGTTTTATCCTTTTTCGAAATTCGATTTTTCACCTTTCATAATCATAAATGCATGCTTTGGAATCAAACTGCAAGTCTGGAATCATCAGTAGTGGTTCAGATCCTGTTGTATGTTGTTGATTCTATCTCCATGGATTTCAAGCATTTTATTCTGATCCACGTGTAAACTTTTTAGAAGTTAGTTAGGTGATGATGATGTAAGCAGTTAGTTATTTTCAGTTTTCTGTTTCACTGCTCTTGCTTCCTTCCTACTCAAGGCAGCTGATATATATGTACCATTAGTGAGTGTGATCAATTAATGAAATTCATTCTCGTTTTCTCACATTTCTCTCTTTCACAATACATTTTAATAATATATGTGATTTCATTTGCCATTTTCATTTGTGTGTTTAGATAATGGGACAATTTTTGGCTTCTAGATCATATGTATAAATAATTTATAGTCACTAAAAAATACTTTTTAAAATCATATAATTACCTAAGGTCAAGAATTCAAATGGTGAAAATAATCACTGATCACTTATATAATAATTATTATTATTAAGATGAGTTGCATATATTATATCTCTTTAGTGTGATCATTTTTTAGATTCTGCATTAACGTAGAATGTTTGTACATCGATATTCTTTATATAATTACTTAAAAATGTTACATGAATACTTAATAAACAGAAACTATGACATTGGATTTTAATTTTAATCATTTATATAAAATTTAACAAGAAATGAAAAATATTCTTCTTTTTTAGATACCTTATAACGTGGCTTAAAGAGATTCGTTTAACAAAAATCCATATATTTTTCATACCAAAATATCAAGGTCGCAGTCGCAGATACAAGTTTTGATTCTTCGAATATGGGCCAGCCATTACTTTATTACTTAACCATCAAAATAAAAGTGAGTGATTTTTCATTATTAGATATAATCTCACACTATTAAAAATACTATTGATAGCCAATTGATAGTTATAAAACACCAAAATTGTTGGCCCTAGCATTCTTCGAATAATAATTGTACAGAAGAAGTTAATAATAACATCCTCATCATGTAAAATTGCTTTGAGTCCACAGATCTAAATCATCATACACAGCCACAGGACAAACATACGGGTCCACAGAAGTCGTAAGTAGTTCATTTGGAACACAAGACAAATCCACAGCATAATGTTCTGTCCAAAACTCTTCATCAAAAGCTGTCGCTGTTGTTTCTGCAAAGGTAAATAAGTTATCATTATTCTCTGCACTTGATAATGATGATGATTGCGGAGACAGCAATTCCGAAGAATCCGAGATCTGCGTATTAGTAGTGTCCGATGAACCAAAACCACGGTTACAGTTGTCTATTTGTTCAGCTAGAAATGTCTCTGACCACAGATTTTCAATTGCGTGCTGTGTATAATAATTCAAAAAATCGATGTCGTCAAAGTAGTCCGAATTATTTTCGTTATGATTATTGGTTGTGATTATTGCGGAGGATAATTGAGGGGACAAAGGGACAGAGACAGTGTCAGAAGAGGTCTGAGGAGAATATTGGAGTGAAGCGTTATTATTAATATTAGGGTTGGTGGTGGTGTTCACTGCGGCAACGGCAGCGGCAGGGGCGGTGGCAGCGGCGGTGGCCTTAACCTTTTGACGTGTGTTTCTCCGATGAGAGCGCCTCTTGAGGGAGGAGTGCCAATGGTTCTTTATATCGTTATCTGTTCTTCCTGGTAGATTGGATGCAATCACAGACCACCTGTTGATAAGACACACAAACTTTCATCAGAATTTTTACCCAAAAAATAAAAGTATTCCAGATATAAATATTTATGTAATTTTTTTATTTATTTTAATTTTTTTAAAAAAAGTAATTTTATGACATAATATTAGATCTTTTATAATAAAAAAATTTAGAATTTAATATTTATTGAATCTCAAAAAAATCGTAAAAAAGTATTAAATATATAATTATTCATGTGTGGTTTAAATTAAAAAAAAAGTGATTTCATAATTGTAGTACAATGTAAAACTCTTACTTCTTTAGTTAAAAAAAAAAAACATTTTACTTTAAAATTTGGACCAGTATTTTCGGTAGAACATTCCTTAGCAAACTTCAATTAAAAACAAGGGTTAAAGTTTAACTTTTTCGATTTGGGATAATGGCTAATAAAACTTACATACATTTTTTTTTTGGAAACTTTAGTTATTAAATCCAAGTGCGATACACTTGATGAGTAGCCATGAGTGAAGATGAGAAATGAAAAAGTAGTATAAGAGAGTGAGAGAGACATATACTTGTTTCCTATCTTCTTGTGCATTGTAACAATAATATCTTCTTCTTCTTGAGTGTAGTTCCCTCGTTTGATGTTGGGCCTCAGATAATTGAGCCATCTCAATCTGCAACTCTTTCCACATCTTGCCAGACCTAATCAATCAACAACGCACCAATTATATAACTAATTAATTAATTTCTGTAAAATCAAGTTGAGTTATAACAAATAGTAATGTTTTACCTGCAAACCTAGGGAGTTGTCGCCAATTCCAGGAACCATACCTAGTAATATAAGCAATTAGCTTGCTATCTTCTTCGGGAGTCCAAGCACCTTTCTTCATTCCACTTTTGTCAACGCAACGGGTTCTCGCCATTTTTACATGTAAGAATAATAGAGTATTATTGCCTTTATTATTTGTTATTTGTTTCCTTCTTCTCTCGCCAGTCGCCATAAGCCTACTCTTCACTTATTTATACACAAGACGCACACCACTAAAACGTGTTCCATGCACTTTAATTTTACGCAAAAACAAACACAAATACCTTCATTTCCTTGCTTATCCGATAATACCTGTATCTTCGGTTATATAATTATGACACTTCTGGATTTTTTTATAAATAAATAAATAATTATTTTATTTTAAAAAATATGTAATTTGTAGCGTATTTATCTATTTATAATATATTAATTTATTTAATTTACACTTTAAATGGGATATATAAAATTTGAAAAAAATATACAAATCTCCTTTACACTATAAACAAAATACATTTATAATTATTTCGTTTATTACGATAAACGAGATAGATATATTATTATTAAAAAAATTACTATTAAAATAATATTATTTAAAAAAACAACTCATTTGAATTAGTACTCAAAAGAGTATATAAAAAATAGATTGATATTATTTTAATTATAATTTTTTTTAATAATAATACATATATTTTAATTTTATACTATAAATAAGATAAATCAATATAAGATAAATTAGTAGACATGCTATAAATTATATATTTTAATAAATAAAATAATTAAATTATTTATTTATAAAAAAATCCTTACACTTCTAGCTAGATTTAATTTTAAATAATACAAAATTATTTTTCTCTTATATTTTATTTAAATGTTTTATTTCTATTTTATTATTTATTTTTAAAATTTTAGTGAGTATATATTATAATAATTTTAAAATATTTTAAATTTTTTAATGTGTTTAATATATTGATAATGTAAAAATTATCTTTTAATATGAAGTTTCTATGATGTTTTACTTATTTGCAAAACTCATCACTTTTTAAAAATAAATATTTATTTTGAATCAAACTATATAGCTTTTTCCTTAAAATAGTCACTTATAAATAAATTGTACTAATAGAAGGACCTACAAATTTAAGATTTTGCTCTAATCAGTGTACGGAAAAATTAATGGTAAGGACGTGTACGGGCCTAAATAAATAAATAATCAAAGGGAAGGGCTATGTAACTTTAATACATTGACGACAATGTCCTTCCTCTCAATTTTGCTAATAATTCGTGAAAGAGTATAGGTAAATAATTTTTAATCAGTTAATTTTAAATAATTATAATTAATATTTATTAATTTTATATTTTTAAAAATAAATTTTAAATAATTATTAATTATTAATAATTAATTAATATAAAATATAATTTAAAAATATTTATTGTTAGCTAAATTTTCTGTTAGTTATCCCACAAAATTGATAATTTATTCACATTTTTCTCCTTATCTACGTCTATATATTTCAATGTATTAGTTTCATCCATAAAGCACGAAAGTTTTGATTGCTGGGTGTGCCTTCAAAGGTTATTGATAGGTTTTTTCAACGCTAACCTAAGTCTCAATAGTATTAATATAGAATAATGTTAAGAAATTAAATTTTTTAAATTATTTTATTTATATTAAATTTTAAATCATAAATTATTAATCTCAAAAGAAAAATGTTAAAATTAAACAAATTAATTAATATTGACTAACTAAAATGTAATTTCTTATATTTTCTCATTAATATATATATATATATACTCTCTCCCCATATTAATTCATTTGAAAAGAAGTATTTTCATGGCAAAAACCATAAAATGAAGATTGCACAATTTTTATTATGTAATTGGCACAATCAATTTTTTCGTGTACATTGTGTCCAACTTTATTGCTTTAATTAAATCTTAATGAAATTAGCATGTAATAATCTAATGTTGAATCCTTAATTTTGATCTAATACTCTTTGCCCTAATAAATTGAATAAATATCTATAAAATAAAAGTTATTATATTTATTCAGAAAAATAAATTGAACGACGACAGGGTAACTAATTTTGGGTTCGTTATTGATCTGTGCTAACACTTCCTATCTCGTGTCAGTTTTGAACTTTTTCCACCACTGATGCTCCAATGTGAAGAAGCTCATCGCCTTAATTTTGTTTACATGAAAATTATTTATATCTAGATTGCATAATACATTGCGGAATTTATTTTATATTATTTATATCTAGATTGCATAATTTTAACTATTTTTTTATCAAATATTTTTGTAAAATAAGTTATTAAAAAATATAAAATAAAGATATTAATGTCAACTAGTTAAAATTACGACATCCTTCTATTCTATTTTTAAAGTAAATACTCAAATTAATTTAATATGTTCTAAATCAAATATTTTGATTTTTAATAAATTTTTATTACTGTTACTTTTAATATATAATATTTATAATATGCATATATACAAATAAATTTTTAATAAATTTTATTATAATACATATTTTTGTTTTAAAAACATTATTATAAAACAATTTAATCACTTTTATAGAAGAATCAATTTTTATAGAGTAAGACTTTTATACAATAATAAAAATTTATTAAAAATTAAAGTGTTTAACTTAAAAATTTATTCTAATTTTTATTTATTTAACTATGAGCGTGTTGAACTTGTTTCTTTTTTAAAAAAAATTTGATACATCATTATTTTAATAATGAATCTCGATTAGCACTCCTCACGAAATCTCCCCAGTAGTTACAGTATAACTACTCTTTGATTATTCAAAGTCAAAAGTCAAAAGTGTTCCACTGTGAGGGTTCGATTTTTAACACATGAAGCAAAGCGAAAATACGAAGCATGTGCAAAAGTAGGGTCGTTACTCATTCAGCTGCCAAGTACGTAATCCAGTAACTATGTTTAGCGAAAGTTACATCAGGCGTGTTTTCTGCTTTTATTTAATAAATAAATTAACACGTGATGCAACCGATACTCCATTAGTCCAGCACCTCAAATTCAGATTCATTATTGACACACTATTATTGATTGGAAGTTGGAACCTGGAAGGAAATAGCAACGACGAATTACTTAGTTAAAGGGAAATTAAATTACAGCTTTTCGGATTTGCTATAAATCATATCACAGATACTTTTTTTTATTTGTCGTGTCCTTATCACATTTATAAACGTTTGTTCAACACACATATCTTTTATATTCGATATGTCTTAATAAAAAATAAAAAATTCTATTTAAATGCGGGTGGCGATTCTCGAAAGAAGACTGTTCCTTATGGAAGAAAGTAGTTTGCTCTTGTAATAACATGAATCTTTCTGAGATGCTATGTAGTCAACCTGTTTCTTCAAGAGGGGATCCGTGGAAGGACATTTGTCAACTTCAAATCAGAAAGCCACAAATCAAAGAGAAGATGATTAGAGGCTTGTCAATGGATGTAGGAAACGGCAGAACAATCCAGTTTCTGGGAGGATGACTGGTTAACTGGTGGTGTCTTAAAAGATCTGTTTTCTAGACTTTTTTCGGTCTCAAACCTTAAAGGATCTGTTATAGAAGACTGCGGGTTTTAGGATGGGTTAAAGTGGATATGGAGCTTCTAGTGGAGGAGGGAGTTATTTCAATGGGAGCTGAAACTTTTGAACTAACTCCATGAGATCTTAAGTTCAGTTAAGCTAACAACTGAAAGAGAGGATATGGTGGTTTAGAAATTAAATTTGATAGAACTGGTATTTTTTCTACTAACTTCTTTGTACAGGTGTTGCAAAAAACAGCCCTTTCGGAGGAAATAACAAGCTATAACTTCACTAGTGCTATTTGGAGGGTTTCGTCCCGCCAATGGTCAAATTGTTTTCTTGGTTTGTTTTGATTGAGATGGTGAATACTAAAGAAAGAATTTGCAGATTAGGTGTCTTTAACCAGCTTGATAATTTGTGTGCTTTATGCTATAAGACTGTTGAGTCTGCTTTTCATCTATTTCTTGGATGTGAGATCACTTGGCAGGTGTGGGGTGCTTGACTATACGTTTTTGGAAGAGAATGGACCGTACCAGGTACACTAAAGCAACACTTTGAGAGCTGGACGACTGCCACACAGAGAAAAGATGAGAGGAAGAAGTGATTGATTGGATTTTTGCTGTAATCTAGGCAATTTGGCTGGAAAGGAATAATCGAGTGTTCAACAATAAAGGTTCAGGTGTAGTAAAAATCATCAACAGGTTCTTTATGCTCTCCGACGAGTGAATTGGTGGTGCTTCCTTTGGTTGTTGATGGCAATGCCGAAGATGACTAGGAGTTGCTTTACCTTCTTCAGTTGTTAGTGAAATTTTATGTTCAATTGTACTTATATGGCTCTTAGTTTCCGTTTGCTCCACCTAGTGTGTTGAACTTTTTAATTCAAAAAAATAAAAAAATAAAAAATTCTTCTTTAAATACATTTAAATATTATTACGTGTCTGTGTATTCAATTTTATTGTTAACATGTATTTTTAAAATGAACTTAAAAATAATATATATTATTAATTATTAAAATAACAAATATTTTAAATACTTTATATAATTAAAAAATATTAAAAATTAATTTATATTTTTATATCAATATAATAAAATACTAAAATATAATTATAATTATTTATCTAATTTTATATATATATATATATATATCATGTCTTTGTGTCTTATAAGAATTTTAAATTCGTGTGTCTAAATATACCGTATCGTGTTGTGTTCCATGTCCGTTTCAGTATCCGTGCATCATAATAAATTTGATTCTAAATGTGTACTTTACTTTTTAAAATGTCACTTCTATTTAAAAAATAATGATAAAAATATAAAAATTAATTAATTTATTTTAAAAATTATTATTTTTAGAAAATTTTAAATTTATAATTTATAATTTAAAATTTAAAATTAAAGATTTATGATTTAAGATTTAAAATTTAAGATAAACTTAAATGAGAGTTTTCAATAAATAAAAATATAAAAAATTGAATTAATAATTTAATATTTTTAAAAAAACTAGAATATAGTTATTTAAATAAATAAATTACTAAAAATATAATCAAATTCAATTCATATTAATATTTTTTTTTTGAATTTGAATCCATTTGTCGATTTCAATTTTAATTCGATAATTAAAAGGTTTCTCAACTTTTTTTTTAGATCAATTTAGCTTATACCTCAAATAGACAAATACCCAACTAACGTTATATATAAAATCAAGTTCGGTGATATCAAATAAAATTTTCAACTCCGTTAGTTTATGTTTTTCACAAACATGAGTACTACTAATAAATTCTTCTGAATAGAAATATGAAATTCAATTTCAATAACATAACTCACTTTTTTTTTTATAAAAAACGTATAATATTAATTATTATTATAACTTTAAATAATACATATAAAAATTTCAACTATAAAAAGCTGTTATTTAATTAATCTTTTTAAGTTTTACATCCAAAAATTATTTCATATATAGCATCCTTCGTTCGTGTTTGGGTTGCAATCTTAGAAAGTATACAGATTTTAAATAATGCTAAGTAACTAATTTTTTTCAGTTAATATTTTTTAAATTATTTGATTTATTTTAATTTTTAAACCTCAAGTCATAAATTCTTATGTTTAAATTTTATATTATAAACTCTAAAATTTGTTATTATTAAATTAATTTGGGTTGGATAATTTACTAGTATGCTCTTAACTAAGTGGTAGAAATTTAAATTTTACCTTATACATACAACAATTTATTAGTTAACAACGACAAATTAATTTTTGACCTATCAGACTAGACGATACTGTAAAAAAAAGTAAAAATAAAAACTTACTACTATTAACTAACTAAAATTTAGTTTTTTATATTTTTTAATTTTTTTATTAAACTTGAAAGTTAGGTTAAATAAAAAAATATAAGAAATTAATTTTTAGTTAACTAATTTTAGTGTTTAAATTTATAATTTAAAATTAAAAATATACAATTTATCATAAATAAAATAATTTTAAAATAATTGAATAAAAAAAATTGATTACCTAATATTACAAATATACGTTGTAATATACATTGATATATGCTATACGATTTATTACATCCTTTGCGGTCCCCACCAAAGAGGTCAATTTCAGCATCCGTAAGAAATAGAAAATCATTCTCAATTCATGCAAAGTAGTACGATGAGGATGGAAAATTTGAAGAGTGAAAATATATATTAAGGTAATATTATTAGCATAATCACATAAAAAATCAATATTTTTATTAATCAGAAAAGTTAATTAGGAAAAAGACAAGAATGTGCATCGTATGATGATTACTGATTCATAAATAATAAAGTATGTTGGGTTTTGGAACTCCTTTTTACGTGAAGAAAAAGTCTAAATATTTGTATCTAAACCCACGAATAATTAAAGTGACTGAGATGAGTTAGGGTTGAGTAAGAGAGGTCTCATTTAACCAAAGAGTCCCTTTTAATTTCTGCAAAGAGATTGCCTAATGAAACGTTCAGTATCCATGTTAACAAAGCAGAAAAGGAGACTGGAGAAGCCATAGAAGCACACCCTAATTGTCAAGCTGCTGGGCCATAAGATAGCATATGGAGTGCTAACAAGAAGACTAGACACCATGTGGGCTAAGAGTGGAGGAATGGATCTAATAGACCTAGGGAATGAGTACTTTATTGTTAGGTTGTTCAATGAGGATGATTACTGGCATGTTATGGAGGGAGGACCTTGGCTAATCTTCGACCACTACTTGACGATAAGAAGGTGGACCCTTGAGTTCAATCCATTTGGTTCGGCTATTAATAAGATTGCTGCATGGGTGTGCCTCTCGGATCTCCCTATTGAATACTACGATAAAAGGTTTCTTGGAACAGTTGGCGATCAAATTGGGAAGACACTTAAAGTGGACATGAATATAGCAAATCATTCAAGAGGAAAGTTCGCCCGTCTCTATGTAGAGATTGACTTAAACAAGCCACTGGACTCTAAATACATGGTGAATGGCAATAATTACTTTATAGAATATGAGGGTCTTCACTTGATTTGCTTTGCGTGTGGTAAGTTTGGTCATGTTAATGATGTCTGTACTGCCAAGCCCTAGTCTTCAGCGAGACCCCAGCCAGACAAGGAAGCGGCAAAAGATAGCAGAAGAGGAGAAAGAGGTCCGGGAGCCCATAGAGGATAGGAGGAGAGGGCAAAAGATAAGGGCAAAAATGTCATCTCCGATGAAACCATCTTTGGCCCCTGGATGGTCGTACAGAGGCAGAAAAGGACAAAAAATCAGAATAACGGCAAGAAAAGGAATGTGAGTAGTGGCCAACAAGATCATGGAGACAAAGGGAAAAAAGATGGCGTGGTAGAGAAATCAAGGTACGAGGTATTGGATGATAATGATCAACAACGTACCAACCTGGACATTAGTACGGGAAAAGGACAAGACGATATAGCAAGGTCCAGAATGAGATTTCACCCAGAGAATTCCTGACAGGTGGACAAATGAGAAAGGCGAGAGCCTCAAGTGCCCAACCCAATACAGTGAATTCCCAAGAGGCCCGTAATGTCCAGTCACAACCAACCCAACGTATCACCCCTGGCCAAAAAAGAACCCATATGAATACCCCTAAGCCAACACAAAGTCCACAAAATGAGCATTCCATAAGCCACCTCAACCAGCCCAATCCAACAGTCCAGTTTCGACACACCCCAGAACCTTCTCTTCTTACATCCCAAACTGATTGCCAAGACATAAGGGGCACGGTTGTGTTGGAAACCCCTCTAGAGGCCTTTTTGAATCCAAAATCCTCTGATCCAGAAAACCCAACCTTCTCTGACTCAGAATTGGATGTCATCATGGCTGAAGGAACAGCAGCGGTGCTAGAACGGGAGAAGAAAAAGGCCCCTGGAGGGAGAGGACAGGATTATCGCTTAATGGGTCTTGGTGCCTAGATTCCACTCTTCTCTGATTAGGCCATGAACAATGCTTTCTTAGCTAAGATCTGCTGGGAGTTGATCGACAAGCCAGACGATCTTTGGGCATCCTTAATCTGGGCAAAATATGACCTAGACAAAAACCCGTATCTGACTCATTGGACAGCGAACTATTCTAATCTTTGGAAGAACCTTGCTCCCATGTGGTCGTTCATAAGGGAGAATATTATACACAGAATTGGCAATGGTTTAAATACGCTATTTTGGAGGGATGTTTGGCTTGACATGGACCAACCTCTTATAGAGCTTGCTCTCCCCACCTCGGATGTTGGAAACACCGAGGCTAAAGTCTGAAAATTTACCAATGACCACGGTGATTGGAACCTAGATAAACTCAAGTGCCTATTGCCTAATGACTGCATATTTCGTATAGAAGCTGCTCCCCTCCTAGCAGTTTGGATCCTCCAGACTCGCTTGCTTGGAAGGCGACACCTGACGGAAGATTCTCTGTGAGTTCAGCCTACCAACTCATATCCAAGGCTCCCCAGCAGCAGGCTTCCCCACAGCACGTCTTGGTTTGGGATAAGATTTGGGCCTGAAAGGACCTCAGCGCATGAAAATGTTCCTTTGGCTAGCCACCTATAATAGAATTATCACCAAGGAGAAGAGACGTAAATGGCATGGATCGGACTCAAGGTGTCACCTGTGTCAACACAATGTGGAGGATACCTTGCATGTTCTGAGGGATTGCGATGGAGCACTGCCTATCTGAAAAAATTGATCAAACCAGGAATACTACAGGTCTTTCTTCAACTCCCCTTGGTAGAGTGGGTCAATGCCTGCCTATCCTCTAATTGGGGAATACATATGAATACTTATTGGAGATATGTCTTCCCAATAACATGTTGGAAGCTTTGGAACTGGCGGAATATGGAGATTTTTCAACCCCCTTTCAAGAGACCTCCATCGGGGCACCTCACCATTCAAGATTATGTGGCTTCTGTCCGTAAAGCCTTTGACAGAGGCAGTCCAGGGACTCAAAATAGAACCAGGAACGAGGGTCAGCTCAAATGGCAGGCTCCCATGAGGAATTGGATCAAGGTGAATACAGACGGTATTGCCAAGAGTACTAATGGTCATTCAGGCTGTGGAGGATTACTTAGAAATAGTGATGGTTGCTGGATCATGGGATTCACCAGATGGCTTGGTAATTGTGCAGTGTTTTTGGCCGAGTTATGGGGTCTGTACATTGGCATGGAGATGGCGTGGACGTTGGGGTTCAAGAAAGTGTGGTTTGAATGTAACTCCAAAGCAGTTATCATTGCCATTCAGAGCCATAAGGAGTGGCGCAACTCTAGCTCTGTTTTATATTCCCGCATCCATGAATATATGAATAGGGACTGGGATATCCGAATTTCCCATGTCTATAGGGAAGCCAATGGTTGTGCATACTGGTTGGCTAATTTCAGCATCAATCAGGAGGCCTCCACCCAAATATGGAACACCCCCTGCCGCTCTTGTAAGTATGTTGTCTTGTGATGTTTCAAGGGGTCCTCAACCTGAATCTTTAGTTTCTTCTTAGTTTTATTTCCTTGGGCCTCAGGCCCCGTTGTAAACTTAAAAAAAAAAAGAGAGGTCTCATTTTCAAGAAGAACACCAAACACTAGAGAGAAGAGAAGAGAGAAAGTCATTTTCGCATATATACAAAGCCGTCTTCGTAAATTAGTCGCTGAAGACTTGTTAACCGTTAGATCAAGCTCAAATTTGGACATTGTATTTCACACATCTAGTTCTTTGTTTTCACCGTTCAGATCTTTGATTCAATCTCTATAGCTGGAGATATTGGCCACGCACAGCAGCTCTATTTTTGTGGTATTTTCATATTCTTGTTCTTGTTTTGTAAGCTTTGAAGCTTGGGGTGTTTGGCTTGTTATATGCATGTTTTGTGCAGTAATTTGTGACTCTCTTGTACCCTATTTTTCATCATAGTGAAGCTATTTCCTGGTCTTGGTGACTCGTGATTTTTACTTCTCACATTGAGGAGGTTTTCCACGTTAAAAATTTTGGTGTGTTAGCTTGTCTCTAATTTCTGGTTTATGTGATTTTTCCGCTGCTATTGGGTATTATTGTGCTGGTGTTAATACTTGTTGTTAGTGAATATTGTTGCTCCTCTAATTCTTGCAAGTAGGGAATTGTGTGTTTTTATTCCTATCAACTGGCATAAGAGCTCAGTTTTGGGTATTTGGTTACAACTTGCTTGAAAGATGGAGGCAAATAACTCTACTAGGATGATAAATTTGAATGGCACTAATTACCATCTGTAGAAGAAAAAAATGAAGGATTTGTTGTTTGTCAAAAATCTACATTTACCCGTATTTTCTACACAAAAACCAGAATCTAAAACAGATAAAGAATGGGAGTTTGAACACCAACAAGTTTGTGGTTTTATTAGGCAATGGGTGGATGATAATATTTACAATCACATTGCTAATGAGACTAATGCTAGGACTTTCTAGAATCAAATTGAATCCTTGTATGCTTCTAAGTCTGGCAATAATAAATTGTACTTGTTGAATATGTTGATGAATTTGAGATACAAGGAGGGGTCACAAGTATTAGATCACTTGAATGAATTTCAAGGAATTCTGGATTAGTTGTAAAGGCCGTTAGTACTCCTCTTGCTACACACTTCAAATTGAGTTGCAAGCAAAATCCATCAGGTGATGAAGAGAAGAAAGACATGGAAAAAGTTCCATATGCATCAGTCGTGGGTAGTTTAATGTATGCTATGGTGTGCACAAGACCGAATATAGCTCATGTTGTTGGTTGTGTTAGCCATTTTGTTTCAAACCCAGGAAGAGAGCATTAGAATGCTATAAAATGGATAATGAGATATCTTCGTGGTACTTCTAACATGAAGTTGGTGTTATGGAAGTGATAAGCATGTTCTAGTTGGTTACACTGACTCAGACATGGCAGGAGATATTGACTCTAAAAGGTCCTTTTCAGGCTTCTTGATCAACTTTGCGAGTGGAACTGTGTCTTGGCAATCTAGATTGCAAAAATGAGTTGCTTTGTCTACTACCGAGGCCGAGTTTATTGTCATTACCAAAGCATGCAAGGAGATGCTTTGGATGAATAAATTCTTGAAGGAACTCGAGTTTACTCAAGAGAGGTATGTGTTGTTTTGTGATAGTCAAAGTGCTATACATCTTGATAAAAACTCTACTTTTCATTCTCGATCCAAATATATTGATGTGAGGTATCATTGGATACGTGATGTTTTGGATGTTGAGATATTGGAACTTGAAAAGGTTCATACTGATGAGAATGGTTCTGATATGATGACCAATGCATTACCAAGATGGAAGTTTGAAGTTTGTTACTTAATCGCCGGATTGGCAGTTACCTCCACATAGTCGTGAGGAAGAGATTTGTTGGGTTTTTGGGCTCCCTTCCTATGTGGATAAAAAGCCCAAATGTTAGTATCCAAACCCATGAATAGTTGAAGTGGCTGAGGTGAGTTAGGGTTGAGTAAGAGAGGTCTCATTTGCAAGAAGAATACCAAACACTAGAGAAAAGAGAAGAGAGAAAGTCATTTTCGCACGTATACAAAGCTGTCTCCATAAATTGGTCGCTGCAGATTCGTTAACCGTTGGATCGAGCCCAAATTTGGACAGTGTGTTCCACACATCTGGTTCTTTTTTTTGCACCGTTCGGATCTTTGATTCGATGTCTGTAGCTGGAGATATTGGCCACGCACAGAAACTCTATTTTTGTGGTATTTTCATCTTCTTGATATTGTTTTATAAGCTTTGAAACTTGGAGTGTTTGGCTTGTTGTATGCACGTTTTGTGTAGTAATTTGTGACTCTCTTGTACCATATTTTTCATCATAGTGAAGTTATTTCTTGGTTTTGGTGACTCGTGATTTTTACTTCTCACATTGAGGAGGTTTTCCACGTTAAAAATCTTGGTGTGTTAGCTTATCTTTAATTTCTGGTTTATGTGATTTTTCTGCTGCTATTGGATATTATTGTGCTGATGTTAATACTTGTTGTGAGTGGATATTGTTGCTTCTCTAATTCTTGCAAATAAAAAATTGTGTATTTTTATTCCTATCAAGATATCTAATCTCAGATTATATAAATTAAAAGTTTCAGATAATTTTAATTTTTTACGATATATCTTCTAATTCAATAAGTTAAAAATTAATTTGTCATAATATTAAATTCTATTTAAAAGTTTGAGGTTATAAATAAATCTATTTTCCAATGTTCTAATGTAATTAATATGAATATGTTTGTCCTCTTGCTAGTAATGCAAAACATCGGTGGGCCAATGTAGTATTGACCTATAGAGACAAAATTTGAATTAAAGAAAGCTAGGTAGGAAACGGAAACAATAATTAAAAGCAATGTGGGGCATGAAAAACATGTCCCTTGTGTGCAATCATTTATAGAAACTATTCAATAAACCATATTATAAATTATATATATTATCGACCATCTGAGAAGTATGGTAATAACTAAATAAGTTTTGGATAAGGAAAGGGGACTTCTGCGAGCTTTGTTATTGGAGAGTGACTTATTCATCAGTATTTTGGCATCTTTGAAAATTAAAACCTATTGCGCGTGGATCACTTCAACCACGTCATATATACATACAAAATTAAAAGAGGAAGATTGGTGTGCAATTATTTTTATTTAAAATTAATATTTAAAAATATTATTTTTTACGTATAAATTATTTTTTAACATAAGTCTATATAAATTATTTATATTTATGTATACATTTTTTTTGTGCTATTACTGTATTTTCTTCTTCTTCTTGTTACACGTTCTTTTTTTTGTTGCACGTTTTTCTTCTTTTTTTTTTTTATTTTTTTTTGTTATCATCGTTACCAACACCATCTCGTCCACTTCCTCCTTTTTTTCTATTGAAATTTCTTCTCATTTTCCTTTATCATCAGTTATTTTGTTGAAGATAATGAATAATTTAAGTTCAGATTGCCAATTGAACCATAACGAAATTTATTATTGTTTTAAATCCAATCAAGTGGCTAAGGTGTGGTTCGATTCTAGTTAATGTTTTCGTTAGTAGTTTATGATTCTATAGGTGAATAATATTTTTGTTTGTGAAAATTGTTATTCATCGTTGATGGTTTGTATTGAATGTAATGTAAAAATTCTGCATTAGAAGAAACATTTTTCTATATTTGCAGCAAATTTGGGTTAACACGAAGATATTTGGGTGTAACACGAAAATATTTGAGTGTAGTATTATTTAAGAATTTTTGGTGTATGTGTGCTGATAAGTTCTACATAATTCAAAACTCTTCTTCTCCCTCTTTCTCATCTTCTGCTGCTTCTTTTTCTTCTTCTTTTTCATCATCATGTGCAGTAAAAAAGAAAGAGTTTTGGGTGTAACACGAAAATATTTGGGTGTAACACGAAGATATTTGAGTGTATTGTTTAAGAATTTTTGGTGTATGTGTGCTGATAAGTTCTGCATAATTCAAAATTCTTCCTCTTCCTCCTCCTCCTCTTCTGCTATTTTTTCTTCTTTTTTCATCATCATCACCAGCTTTTTCTTCTTCTTTTCTTATTCACCTTTTTTCTTTTTGTTTTACCTTCTCAAGTTTCTTCTTGTTTTACTCTCTTACCAAGAATAAAATAAAAAAATCAAACAAAGAAGAAGAAGAAACACATAATGCTATAAAATTGTTTGAAAAATGATGAGCTTACATTCATTCAACTAAAAAAAAGAAAGAGATAAGGAAAAAAGAAGAAGAAAAATACAACATTAGAGAAAATACTTTTTTTGTATTTGCAGCAAATTTGGGTGTAACACGAAGATATTTGAGTGTATTGTTTAAGAATTTTCAGTGTATGTGTGCTGATAAGTTCTGCATAATTCAAAACTCTTCCTCTTCCTCCTCCTCATCTTCTGCTACTTCTTCTTCTTCGTCTTATTTCATATTCTCATCATTCTTCTTAAGAGGAAAAAATCAAACAAAGAAAAAATACATAATGTTGCAAAATTAATAGAAAGAGGAGGAGAGAAAAAATTGCAGCAATAACAACAGTAATAAAAAAAGACGATGAAGGTGAAATACGCGAAGAAAAAAGAAGAGAAACACAAAAAAGAAGGAGAAGAAGAAGGAAGAGGAGGAGGAGGAAGAAGAACGCAAGATACAAAGAGGAACCACGTGATTTCACGTGCGCCTTATGTAAGTAGATTTTGTTGGGTTAGAGTTAACTTGTATGATTTATATGCCAAAAAGACTTGTATGTGTAGCAGTACTCTATTTAAAAATAGTTAAATAATTTAACAAGTTAAATTAAATTATTATTTAATAATTTTTAATTATTAATTTTATATAAAAATAATTACACATGGCTGTTTGCTAAAATTAGAATAGTTATTTTTTTAAGGCTCCACAACTTTATTGGATTCTATTGCTGATTTAGCATATATTTACAAAAACATATATAATGTATGTACATTAACAAATATTTATAGTTACTTGTTCTTAATAGAATTTGAATTTTTTTATTATTTTTTATGTACGATTTTTATATTTTTTATTAAGTTAAATAAAAAATATTACGCTATTTATTTTGTTATATTTTATATGAATAATTAAGATTTATTAAAAGTGTAATCTATTAATTAAATAAATTATATTTTTAAAAAATCTTTGAACGTGCTACATATATATTCTTTTAAAAGAATACAAAATAAAACCTACAATCCAATATTTTACTATAATAATATGTCATTTTTTAAAGTAGTGTTACACTTCTTATTAGTATTTCTCGCATATATCTTACATATAAAAATATAAAATCACATGTTTTTGTAATCCTATATCTTCTGTCATTATTCATTATCATAGGGTTTCATATTATATGGCATCATTTATTGTAATTTGAATAACACGTATCCCTGATAGAGAAAAGTAGAAGATTACCAAGCGAACTTGTTTATGGCAACTTAAATCATCAAAGGTGAAATAGATGACATAACAAATGATGATATATATAAAATGTCTAAGTACGACGTTGTGACGACAAACTTGCATTGTATATATGTGGTGGTGAAGAACATGCAATCTCAACCACTGAAGCAGTTGGTCTCCTAATAAATTCTTATTTAGTACTGTAACATATATATTGATTTTTGGCTGATGTGGAAAAATAAATTGCATCCGACGAACGAAGACAAAAAATTAAATCGAGTAATAGTCTAATAGATTATTATAGATTGGATTTTCTATCCTCACAATTATTGCCCAATCATACTCGAAGAAAGTTAGCAATTCAAAAAGGTTTTATGGCCGGGTTTGTTTACAGGAACGGACCAATGGTGGAGTTACGTTAGACGGAAGGAGACAATGGTCCTTTCAAATTTAATAATTTATATGTATAAGTTTTAATTTTTTAGTTTGGTCTTTTTTAATTTTCAATTTTTTTTCTTAATTTATATTTTTTATATTAGCTTCTCTAAAAAAAAATTTTAGCTTCGTTTTAGATGGGACACTGAAACAAGGATACAGAGACATAAAATTGTATTTGACAGATGAAATATGGATAGATATATTATGTCTAGAGACACTGAATTAGTGTATTTTGTATCCATTCTGACAAAAAAGACACATAGACACTAACAAAGGATACAACTTATTTTTTATTTTTTCTTTCATTATTTTTGTTAATTTTTTATAATTATATTTTTTTACTATTATATTTTTCTTCTCAAATATTTTGGATGAAAAAATAGAATAAATTAAATTTTCGTAATTTATTCTAGTTTGTTACAAAAAAAAATTGAAAAACACAAAATTGTGTTTTTATTCTTTGTGTTTTGTTCTCATCAGCGTCTTGTCTTGTCATGTTTTAAAAAACAAACACAGTCTATAAGATCACGATTATATTTTTACATGGTGTCACCTAAAGTTTAGAGTATGTATAGCATAAATTAAAAATAAAAACTTAGATATAGTTATTAAGAATTATTAGATAATTTAATATATTTGATTAAATTTCTATTCAACGGTCTCAATTAATAATAATTTTATATAAAAATAATTGTAAGTGAGTTTTCACCCAAACTAAACGTAGTCATAAATTATTTATAAAAATAGGTGCAAGGGCATAAGGTTAATTGGAATTTAGCTTGCTTGTGAACTTGTCCTTTAAGCAAATAAGAGGTATATTTAGTTTAAATTGATGAGTTAATTAGAATAACAATTTGATCCGAGCTTTATATAAGGTTTTGCTGCTTCAATCCTTACAAAATAATGTATATATGTGTTAATTTAAAAAAAAGAAGTAATTTTATAATAAAAATTTTAAATTAACAATTTAAAAATTAGTTTCATGTATTTTTCTTTATTTATATATCTAAAAGTAGATAATGAAGTTAAAGTTAGTAAGAAATTAAACCAAATAAAAAGAGAAGTATCTCTATTTATATTTGTGAAACCACATGTAAACCCACATGTAGCATCGAGCTTAGAGACATAAAAGGAGTGACACTCGTGTTCTTCATCAATCAATCTAATTAATCCATCACTATTTTTTAATTATCGGTGATTTAGAACTCTTTGGGTCAAATCAACAGCCCTAAGCTGCAATTGTTGACAATACATATATAGAAAACTATTCCTCCCTGTAAGCGGTTGTTGGAATTAATGTTAGTACTCATCGTCATGTGTATATAATTGAAGATCTGATAAATTATTTTGGTGAAATAGTTTTCAACTGTATTTAAAAGTTATATCAAAATAGATCAGATTAATAAATGAGTACTGCTTAAAGATACTCTATACATACAATAATTTTTAAGTTGTGGTTGTGCATGACCTGCAGCATAAGAATTAGTGCAATAACAAAACTATAAATAAAATAAAATAAAATAAAATTAAAAACTACTGATTCTAAGATACAGTATAACTACTAGTTCTCAACAATCCCAGACTAGTAAGTATCACCAAGATCTACGTTGACACTTAGACAGGTATCTTTATATATGGTGTTAGTGTACGCAAATGGTGGAGTAAACAAAGAACAGATCTTGTTGATGATTGAGGTGTTTAATTTGTACAGACCTAAGATTTTGTTTATATCTTGATCCAAAAATATAATTAAGCTCAGAATGAAATTATTCAATAAAAGTGGTTTCATCTATTCTTATCCGATCTCATAGAGGTCGGGGGCGACGACGGCAGTTCAATCTTACTCATATTTATCTAGAAGAGAAATCTAAACAACTTCCTAGAAAATAAGAATGGCAAACTACTCTAAACGGTTTTTTTTTTTACTAGAAATATATTAACCCACTCAGGTATATTCAGAACACAATTTACAAAAAACCAGCTTTAAACCCTTGCTAATTGAAACATCTGAGTTCCTTTCAGGTACCACCCTCACCTCCTCACGAGGAACTTAGACGGCGGTACTTCGACATCAGCAAAGTCGGACGCAGTCCTAAAAGGAGTTTGGACCTCACGTTCAGGCAAAAATCTATCCGTTCTAGGTAACCCTCGAAATATTAGCGCCGTTGTCGGGAACCTGGAAGTCTACACCCAATTATGGTGGACAATCAATTTAAAGACGGCCATACGTCGTCTAAATCAGAACCGGAACATCATAAGAATGACCGAGCACTCGTGATACCTCCGCGACATGAAAGAGCGAGTGGCCCCATGGAGAGGATACATCAGAAAATCCACCACCGCAGCGAATCCATTTGGGAGTTCATCCACCCGAGGATGAGGAGCCCTCCATCCTATAGAGATCATAGAGGTTGTACACGGGCACCACGGTCGATTAGAGCAACTCAAGCAAGAGATTGAGCGATAAAGAGAAGCAGAAAGAGATTAACAAAAAGAGGTACGACGACAAAGAGAATTGGAAGAAAAGCTTTCATAACTAGAGGCCGACAAGTCTGGGTACTCGAGCTAAACGGGAGGAAAGCCCTCTTGGAGGAGAGGATTCGTTCATTGAAGAGATCATGTGAGCCAAGGAACCTAGGAACTTCAAAAGTCCCGACATAGATCTCTATGACGGAACGACCGACCTAAGGCACTATCTTAGCAATTTTAAAAGTCGGATGTACCTAACTGACTCGTCCAATACAACTCGCTGCAAAGCTTTCCTGACCACATTAACTGAAGTGGTTTGATAGCTTACTAACCAGGTTGGTGACATGTTTTGACGACCTAAGGAAGTTTCTTACCCGATTTTCAATTCAGAAAGATAAAGTCAAGCATGCTCCAAGTCTCCTAGGGGTTAAATTAGAAGTTGGAGAAACTCTCTGAAATTATATGAAAAGATTTAACAAAGCTTGCTTAGAAATACAAAACTTACCTCTAGAAGCAGTGATAATGGGATTGGTTAATGGTCTTAGAGAAATGTCGTTTTATCAATCTATATCTAAGCGGCATCCGACCTCTTTGTATGAAATACAAGAACGAGCGGAGAAATACATTAACATGGAGGATAATTTCTAACTTAAAGAGTCAATTCCAAGGTAAAACCCTTCCTAGATACCAAGTTAAGGACAAAGATAAGGAAGAGAAGAAAAAATAATAATACAGGTCGAAAAAGCCACGAAGATATCATAAGTACACCCCACTATGAGTTTCTCTCGTCGACATCTACAGAAAAATCTGTCACACTGAAAAACTTTCACCTCTTCGTCTTATTAAGAATAAAAAAGCTGGAAGTCAGAAGAAGTATTACGAGTACCACAAACTATCCCATTTCACTAATGATTGCTATGATCTAAAAAATGTGATAGAGAAACTGGACAAAGAAGGTCGGTTAGATAGATACCTTGCGGATAGGTTTGACGATCTAGGGAAAAGGAAGAGAGGCGATGAAAATGAGAATCGACGAGATCAGCCACCACAAACCCTTTACACACACACACATTCACATGATTAATAGAGGGTTTGCAGGAGGAGGCATAATAAAGTCTTCTCAGAAAAGGCATCTAAAAGAAGTCTACCAGGTCGGCGAGAAAAAGAAGTTTTCAACTTGCCTACAATCTCGTTCACTAAGGAAGATTCCCAAGGAGACAATCTAGTTGTGATGACTATGATACTTGCCAATGCAAATCTTCACAGAATTCTGGTATATCAAGGGAGTTCGGGCGATATATTGTTTAAACTTGCCTTTGACAAGCTTGGATTAGACGAAAAGCAGATGAGGGCTTATCCAGATAACCTCTTCAAATTAGGGGATGCACCCATCCGACCTCTTGGTTTCATCTCATTACATACTACTTTTGGTAATAGTATGAAATTAAGAACTTTAAGCGTTGACTACATTGTGATAGACATGGCATCAGCCTATAATGCCTTAATAGGTTGGACAACTTTAAATTGGCTAGCTGCAGTCATTTCTACGACTCACCTATGCATGAAATTTCTGACCTCAAAGGGAATCACCACTGTCAAAGGAGATTAGAAGTTAGCAAGAAATTGTTATAGTGAAAGCCTAAACCTAAGAGGCAATATAAAGGGTAAGAAAGTCAACACTATTGAACTCGGTAGTGTCCGAGCACGAGAAGAGCTACAACCACAACCCGATGAAAAAATAGAAGAGGTTCAAATCGGAGATCAGGCAAAGAAGACTACAAACATCGAGACTAACCTTGATGGAGGATTAAAGGCAAACCTTGCTGAACTCTTATAACAAAATGCCAACCTCTTCGCCCAAAAAGCCTCTGATATGCCTAGTATACACCCCGATCTTATGTGTCATAAGTTTGCTGTTTACCCAGACTCACGCCTTGTTCAATAAAGGCGGTAAAAGCTCGGTCCTGAAAGAATACAAGTCGTGGAAGAGCAAGTTCGGGCTCTACTAGAAGCCGGTTCATAAGGGAGGTAAAATACCCTTTGTAGCTGGCTAATGTGGTATTTGTGAAAAAATAAAACGAAAAGTGCAGATGTGCGTTGATTATACTAACCTCAATAAAACTTGTCCTAAAGACTCATATCCCCTCCCAAGCATTGATGACTTAGTAGATTCAGCTTTATGATATAAATACCTTTTTTTTATGAAGCATATTCAGGTTACAATCAAATCTTGATGTACAATCTGAATCAAGAGAAGACCTCTTTCATCACTCCAAATGTTAATTATTGTTATGTGGTGATATTTTTTGGATTAAAAAATTCTGAGCCACATACTAACGACTAATGAACAAGGTGTTTTTATCTCTTGTCAGGACATGCTCATCAAGAATAAAGAAGACGTCAATCTCTTGTCCGACTTAGTCGAAGTATTCAGCACAATAAAGAAGCATAGATGAGCATGTTGGACCTAGTCAAAATGCACCTTCGCAATAGAAGCTAGAAAGTTCTTAGATTTTATGCTCACCCAAAGGGGTATTGAGGCCAACCCGGACAAATGTAAGACAATATTGGAGATAAAAATCCCGACCTATCTCAAAGAAGTCTAACAATTAAATGGAAATCTGATAGCCTTAACCAGATTCTTGGCAAGATCAGTTCTAAAGCCTCTACCCCTGTTCTCAATACTCAAGAAAGGAACCAGATTTGAATGGACTCAGGAATGTGAACAAGCCTTTCAAGACTTTAAAAATTTCCTAAGTCAACCACCAATCCTCACTCGATCTGTCCCAGGGAAGAGCTCATGTAGTATTTAGCAGTTGCAAATAGAGCCATTGCCTCAGCCTTAGTCCAAGAAAATGAGAATGGACAACAACCAATATATTTTGTTAGCAAGGCTCCTCAGGGGTAGAGCTAAACTATCAAAAGATAGAGAAGTTCGCATATGCCCTTGTTATGACTTCAGAGCCTTATTTTCAAGCTCATAATATAAGAGTCTGAACTAATCAGCCTATGAAGAACATATTACAAAAAGCGGATATCGCAGGCCGGATGCTACAATGAGCAATAGAGCTATCCGAATTCGACTTAAAGTATGAAAGTCGGAAGACCATCAAGTCTCAATATTTAGCTGACTTTATAGCGGAATACACTGAAGCTCATGG
This sequence comes from Arachis ipaensis, assembly GCF_059453495.1. Lineage (NCBI taxonomy): Eukaryota > Viridiplantae > Streptophyta > Magnoliopsida > Fabales > Fabaceae > Arachis > Arachis ipaensis. The sequence continues at coordinate 9,240,588 of NC_142443.1, read as the reverse complement.
AAGCCCTGCAAACTTGAAACTTATATGTAGATGGATCATCCAACAAAGCTGGAAGTGGAGCAGGAGTTACTGTGGAGAGCAAAGAAGGAACTCGGATAAAACTTTCATTTAAGTTCGAGTTTCCATCCTCCAACAATCAAGTCAAGTACGAAGCTTTAGTTGCTGGCTTGAGGCTAGCCAAAGAAGTCAGGGCAGTAAAGTTGATTGTGTTTAGTGATTCTCAAGTAATAACCTCTCAAGTTAATAGGACGTATCAGGCTAAAGATCCCAACATGAAGAAGTACCTAGAAGAAGCACGAGAGCAATTAATTCAATTTTCGGAGGCAGAAATTTGACATATACCTCGAGAATCAAATATCTGAGCTGATGTCCTTTTCAAGTTGGCAAGCGCCAAACTAGGGGGCAACAATAGAAGCTTGATCTAGGAAATCCTCCACACACCATCAGTAACCAAGGAAGTTGACAAGTTGGGCACAATGGGCATATCCAATCTAAGTTTAGGATGGATGGCTTCCGTCATCGAATATCTCAAATTCGATATCATCCCTAAAGAATAAAGGAAAGCAAGGAGACTCATAAGGGAAGCACAAAACTATACCTTAGTTCACAATGTCCTCTATAGAAGAGGAATATCCACACTCCCGACCTCCAAGACTAATGATGTTTTAGAGGAAGTCCACAGTGGCATATGTGAAAACCACCTAGGAGCACATTCACTAGTTAAACAATGGCCCAAGCTGGCTTCTTTTGGCCGACCTTACAAAGAGAGTTAGCCGACTTCGTTAAAAAATGTCTGCCTTGCCAAAAGCATGCTAACTTCCATGTGGCACCCTCAGAAGAGCTCATCAGCATCACTTCGCTTTGGCCATTTGCAAAATGAGGCTTAGACCTTCTTGGACCATTCCCACAGGCCCCCAAACAAGTAAAATACCTCTAGTAGGTATTGATGATTTCACTAAGTGAATCGAGGCAGAACCTTTGGCAACTATCACAGCTCAAAAAAGTCGGAAGTTTCTTTACAAGAACATTGTACCCGGTTTGGAGTTCCACACTCCATCACCATGGACAATAGAACTCAGTTTGTAAATCCCATAAAATTAGCGAATAATTAATCAATAAATCAATTTTTAATAAAAGAAATAAAAAATATGAATTTTATAGTTTAATGAGGTAGAACTAATTAAAATAAGAATTTTGACACTAATTTTAAAGAATTTGGCACAAGATTGGACCGAATTGGTCGAACCAGGCGAACTGGGCCCGTATTGGGCCCAAGCCCAACCCAACTTCGCTTAATGAAATGAGATTAGCTCATTCTTCCTCATTCCATGCTGTTCCACGCTGAAGCATACAAGGGGAGAGAAGAAAGATTCCTAAACCATTGGCCTTTGATTCAAATCACCATATCTTTTTACTTCGAGCTTCGATCGCCGCTCCGTTTGTGGCCACGCGTCCGCAGCGACGAGCTCTACAAAGTCCAGTGACTAATTTCGGTAAGGAACCTCAATTTTGTCTCAGCTTTCCTTTTCCTCCTAATTTTCGAAAACTTTGTAGTTGGGTTGTTGAAACTTGGTATCTTAGTGTTTAGGCTCAAATTAAACTTGATGGATTAGCGGGTTTTGCTCATTTGAGGCATGGGTAAGGTAAGGGCTCTCTAAACCTTGTGGATTCTTGGATTATTGTGTGTTAGTCATTGAAATTTGGTATATGAATGTGGTAATGTGTATAGGTAGTGTGTAATTATGGTTTGGAGCACCATTCAGGAGATGGAAACTTCATTGGGTCATTGGATTGTTGAATTTGGTGGTGAAGCTTGAGATCTTGCCTAATTGTGTTGCCTTGGGTTATACAAAAAAATTGGCCAAAGTATGGTTTTGGTTTTTCATATTTAATATATAATGTCTTGTGAAAACTTAGACTAGATGACCATAGGATAAGTGGAAATACATGAATATGTTAATTGCTTGATGCCTTGATGATAATTGTTGAAATAAGTTGAGCATTGGTTTAATTAATGATGTTGGTGATGAACATAGAATGCTATATGATGTTTTAATGATGATTAACAAGGTGTGAAGAAGGAATATATATATATATATATATATATATATATATATATATATATAGACTCTCCTTATGTATATATGCCTTATAAGATTATGTAAAATTGAGATATGGTTGATTGTGGTAGGATGTGGGGATTGTGGTGCTGTAAATGGTATGTTATGGTGCTGATTGTATGTATAGGATGTTGATATTGAGTTTGATTTTGGTGAAAATAGCGGTTTATGAACTTTTGTGAAAATCTAATTTTTGGTCAAACTTCAGCGAGCCATAACTCGGCTTCCAGACTCCCAAATTCTTTCAAACTTTTTTCATATGAAAATTGGGTCCGTGAAGTTTATGTCATTGAAAGAACGGATAAAAAAATTTTTAAAACGAGAAAGTTATGCTTATCAAAATTTTGGTGTGCAAAAACTGAAATTCTACAGCACTTAGCACTTTTACCCATTCTACAGAACTTGCGTACGCGACCACCTGCATGCGACGCGAGCAAGGTAAAACAAACCTTTGTGTACATGACGCCCCTATTTTCAGCAATATTAATTTTTGTGTTTTAAAATATAATTTTGAACCTCAAAACCTCTATTTTTACTCTTTTAACCCCTGGATCTTAGTGGTATGCCTAGTACGGAGATGAAGCTAAGAAAGAGTGGTAACTCAGAGATGAAAAAAGCTTGAGAAGTGATGAATTAGGTATGAAGAGATAGGTTGCATAAATATAAATATAAATATATATATATATATATATGTGTGTGTGTGTGTGTGTGTGTGTATTATAAAGCTGATTAAAGAAAGGAATAAATGTTACATCCGAGCACTCTTTCTTAAAAGTGCGACCCCAGGAGATGGTGGAATGTGATGATCCCCTTCTTTGTTCCTCCTTGTATTGTAAAATTGCTCCCAGCGAGATAGAGGGAGGTTAGGATCCCCTTCTTTGTTTCTCCTGGACATATGAGAACGTATCTCCTGGGTAGACGCAAGGGTTGTGGTTTCGCCCCACTTGCTCCAGGTTGGTTAGTATAGAGGCTCCCCGGGTAGATGCAAGGGTGTGTCTCGATCGCCCCACTTGCTCTGAGTTATGATTAATTATGTATAAAAGTTCAAATATATAATCTATAAGTAATGTTACGGCTATAATGAATTATTATGGAATCATTATGAATGAATATAAATGAAATGAGGCTTTTGCACTTATTTTTATCTGAGATACGAGTTTTCTTAGGTAAAGAGCAGTGACTTGCCACCACGTGCTCTAGGTTGAGACTCGATACTCTGTTGATCCTACGACGTATGGGTGACCGAGCATGTATAAATCCCCGGGAAGGATATCACCCAATGAGCAAGATTTATATATGAGAAAAAGCTACGCATAGACTCTTGGGGATGTGCGTCGAGGGACAGTTCAAGGTTTAGCAGCCGGACTTATCAGGTTGGCTTGATAACCGACAGATGAGACTCATTAGCCATAGGACAGGCATGCATCATACGCATATGTTGGAATTGCTTGCTTATGCTCTAATTGGGAGTGCCTATGTGACTTTAATATTCTTAATTATCTTACCTGCTATCTGCATTACTTGTATCCTAATTATCTTTGTTATTATCTGGTTGCTTGTCTGTGTGGTTCCCTTGGAGTTGGAGGTTTTAGGGGAAAGTGGATGATGGAGGGTTAGGTTAAAGTATTTGGTTAAGTTTAGGAATCCTTAGGAAACCACCCTTATTTATGGTTTCTGTTTAGTTCTTTAAGTGTTATAATATGAGTGTCGGAGTTCTAGGATTTCCTCTGGCTTTCCCGGGACCTTATATCTTATGTATGCGGTACCATTACCATGTTGAGAACTCTCAGTTCTCATTCCATACGGATATTTGTGTTTTTCAGATGCAGGTCGAGAGGCACCTCGCTAGGCGTCTGAAGTGCTCTGTGGCGAAGTGGGCTTTTGGGATTTTATATTTTATTATATCTATATGTATATACTCTCCTTATGTATATATGCCTTATTTTTGTACTTCATAGAGGTTTATGGAGAACTAGGGTTGCTTTTATGTATTTCGGGTTATGGGTTTTATATAAATATGTATGTAAATATTCTCCGGCCAGCCTTAGCTTCGTAGGCTGAGTTAGGAGCTCGTTTATTATGTACCCTTGACCTTCTGTTCTCGCTTTCTTTATATATATACATATACATATATATATGTTCATGTACCTTAGTTTTCTTTGTACGCAAGTAACCTTATTTCCTAAGCGTTGCACTTTAATTTTGTGATTTTTTTTACCTATCTTTCAAGGCTCCTCGTATATTATATTCCTTCAGGTATTATACGTATATATATATATATATATATATATATATATATATATATATATATATTATTTTAGAGGTCGTAATACCAGACCACCTCTATTTTACGACTTAAGCGTAAAGGTCTGTGTGGTAGGGTGTTACACAGTTCACTGGCTCAACCTTCAGAAGCTTGGTGGCAAGTCTCAAGATTAAGCACCAGTTCATGTTGGTAGAACAATCCCAAGTCAATGGACAAGCAGAAGCTGCGAATAAAGTTGTGTTGGCCGGGTTAAAATGCCGACTACAAGATACAAAGGGAGCATAGGCAGACAAGCTTCTTCAAGTCTTGTGGGCATATCGAACAACCCCCACTCAACAACGGAGAAATCTCCTTTCCGACTTGCTTACGATATAGAAGCCATGATACCGATAGAAGTCAATAAATAATCTCTAAGAGTTAGATTCTACGACAAGGTAGGAAACATTCGAGCTTAAAAGGAATAACTTGACCTCCTCCCAGAAGTCCGAGAACAAGCTCGAATAAAGGAAGAACCCTTAAAGCAATGAGTGTCCTTAAGGTACAACAAGAAAATCATCAAAAGAAGCTCTATCACAAACGACCTCATATTAATCCGAAATGACATCAGAAGACAGAAGTCAGACAAAAAAAAGTTGGCTGCAAACTAGAAGGAACCATACAAGATCACCGAAGTCTTAGAAAATGGTTACTACAAAGTGTCCGACTTAAGGGAAACGAGCTCCTAAGGTCGTGGCACCCATGTAACCTAAAAAGATGCTATAGTTAGAAATTATACCTTGTTTCATGGTGCACTCTTTTTCCTAACTTCATAGTTTTTTTTTTCCGAGAAGGATTTTATTGAAGGGGATTTTAATGAGGTACCATAGTAAGGGCTAAGGGTTAATAAAAAACTCTTAGTAATAAAGCTCGTGTAAATCATTTTCTTTTATTAATGATAATTCATTTCCTCATTCATTTTCCCATTCAAACGCGCTAATTTAAATTTGAAAAACCGCAAAAAAAAAAAACATTGTCTGACCTAGATGGTCGGCAAGATGAAGCGACGAGGTACAAATTAGTGTAAGAAGTTATATTAGCTGATCGTAGTCCGACCTCATTTGAAACTTAAAAGTGCAAGAGATGGACCTAAAACAAATCGCAAAAGTAACTTGACAAAACCGACTACTTAAAGTCGGAACACAATCAAGGGAACAGTAAAGGTCCAACATAATGACTGAGCCAGTTTAACCGACGTCTTTAGAAAATTAGAATCAAAAGTTATCAAGTGACTAAAATTCATTAATTTAGTCACAGAGAACTAAAATACGCAAAATAAAGAAGAGGTAAGTGAGAGAAAGTTTTTTTAGCAACAAATTAAAAAGAACAAAATTATCCAAAATCTACAAACTATTACAAAATAAATTGTTCATAAAGACCCACAAGCAGGCCATCCAAATTATAAAGGAGGGATCTGTTCACCAGAAGTCATGTGAGAAATGTCATCGGACTGCACAGAGGAGGATGGGAGAGTTTCAGGCTGAGAAGGAGTTGGCTCATTTTTTATCCGGGTTGGAAAACGCTAAGAGGTTCCTTCAACTCAGACTTCTAAGGTCTTCAGGTCGGACATGAGAGTGTCTTCATCGTCTTCGGGCACAAGGATAATCTTTTCATCAGCCACGATGTTATCAGAACTAATAAGGGAGAGATCCACCTCGGGAGCTACAACTCAAAATTGGGCCTTCAGATTGTCAACTAGCTCGTCCATCCCTTGAGCTAAAGTCTCCTCTAGCTCCGCATATTTCTCCTTTGAATTGGCAACCTCGTCCCCCAAATCAAGCTTCTCCTCGAAGACCCTAGTGTAACTCTCCTCATCTTTCTTTTTTAAGGCCTCTGTCATGGCTAAAGTGGCCTCAGATTGTTTCAACCTCTCTCGAGCTTCAGCAAGGTCGGAAGCAAGCGACTTCTTTTCTCCCTCCAACTCCTTTTTTGACTCCCTCAAAGATGTCACCTCAGCTTGCAGATCAGTCAAAGTACGTTGAGTGGCGCTAAGGGGAGTCTTCTCTAACTCCCTCAGCAAAGCTGCATACATTTCGGCCGTCCGAACTCTATCCCGGGCAAGTACTTGAAGATGATTTTTTACAGAAATATCATCCATGTTAATAAAGCTATGGGAAAGGATGTGTTTCTCACTCCAAACTATTGCATCAAAGCCTACTCATAAATACCCACCGATTCTGTAATCTTATGCTTCTTAGGGTTCGGCTCGGGATTGAAAGGTAAAGGAGAGTTGTTTGCTTCCCCGAGTTAGAAGGGGGAATCAGTTGAGGAGTCGGGTTGGCAATAACGTTCACTAAGGCTGACACACCTTAGTTCGATTTAGAAGGAGAGAAGAGGTCGCCAGATTCACCAACTTCTTTTAATTGGATAGTTTGGCAATAATATTCTTCCTAGCAGTACGAAGGATTTTCATAGCTGCCGACTTGGGAGCCATCTTTTCTGTACGACATCAAAATCGGACTACATTAGCTAACAAAGCAATCAACAAAATCATATCTATAAAATGGAATTAACGCTTCCTTTCTTGGGTTAGATTTGGCTCAAATTCCCTAAGTATTTCTTAGTATCCAAATAAGGAGCTCGGCCTCAATACTCCTGGAATAAGGCACTACACTCTCCTTGACCTCATCCAAATTATCTAAGCCATACTTAATAACTACAGGATTCTCCTCCCAGTACAAGCTAAAAACAGGCTCATCTCTTTCATTTAGAAAGAAAAGGTTGGACACCCTCAATGGAACGGATCTTAAAAAGTTAATTTATGAAGTCATGAAACGACTCATCAAAAATGAAAAAAATCTTTCTCCTCTGAACAACTCAGAAGGAGATTCGTTCCTGTTTCTTAGAGCTAAAGAATTTAGTGAGGACAAAAAGATAAAAGAACACCTTCAGAGAAGGCAGGACGTCAAGCTCCCGGCAAAGAAGTTGATAAATCTTTAGGAAACCCCAAGAATTGGGATGGAGTTGGGAAGGGACAACCTTACAAATCCTAAGGACATCGGATTCAAAGTTGGTAAAAGAAAGGCTAACCCCTAATTTCGTAAAAAAAACACTCATACACATATATGAAATGACGCTTCGAGTTACTAAGTCGGAAAAAACACACCCTCTCCTCAGGAACGACAACTAAGATCTCATATTTATGCTCATTTTCTTGATTTTTACACAGCCTATGGTGTCTACGAATGGTCTCGGCATATTCTCTATCAATAACAGGGATAGGAGTAAGAACAGATATATCTACTCAGGCAGGTCGGATGGAACTTTAGAGGACATGTTATGAATAACTGACCGAGACATACAAGCTATACCTACAATACAACAAACAAAGAGAAATAGTCACAACAAGTCAGAAAGTCGGGTAACAAACACAAGAAGTCAGGTCGTCATCAACAACACCAACAAATGATTATAGTTCTTACAAATTCTCATAAACACAATAACTACCATCACATTATCAGATACAGAAATGGCACCATCTTCAACAAATTAAGTGACACTATTTGGGGGCAACATAACATAAAAACCCCACACTCAGGTTCATCGATAACAGTAACAAATAAATGTTCAAATTCAAGAAAGAAAAAGAAGCAAAATTTTTCAAAGAATTTCTCAAATAGACAAAGAAGCATCGCCAAAGGCCATATCAACGGCATCGCCCTGAACATAAAAACAGAGACAGAAGTTCAAAAGATGAGAACGCTAACCCTGAAGAATTGTGAAGCGGAAAAAGGGCCACCTCCTTACGAGGAACTCGAACGGCGACACTTCAACATTAACAAAGTTAGATACTATCCTAAAATAAATTTAGACTTCACGTTTAAACTCAAATCCATCTATTTCGTGTAACACTCAGACCAGATTTCTTGCCTATGTTCACTTGAATACAATGTTATTGATCTGTGATGATTGTTATTAATTTACGCATTTATTTAGCTTTTAGAAGAAGTCTTATAAATTTTAGGAGGTCATAGCTTGGTTTAATGCTCACTTAATTAACTTGTAGCCCTTTGCTATTTTAAAAGCCAATTAAGTGTTGATCAATAAGGTTATCTAAACTATCTATATATTAGATATATCAATAATAATTGTCTCGTAATATAATAAAATGAGTAAAGTATCATTTATGTCCCCAACGTTTGGGGTAAATCTCAAACCTATCCCTAACGTTTTAAACGTCCTATTTGTGTACCAAACGTTTGTAATTGTAGTCAATGTAGTCCTACCGTCAAAATTGTTAACATTCCGCTAACTACGTTACCTACGTGGACGCTGAGGTTGTAAGCCCAAATGGTTTAGAGAGACACGTCTGCGTCTTCGCGCCTATTATTCCATTCAGTGAATGGGAAAACGAAACGTTGAAGAAACAGAGCACCTCAACACTTCTTTGTTCAGTCCGGTTCTCCTCACCACATACGTCTGACATTTCTTCGAGGGTGATCGCAGGGAGGGGCTACAAGGTAGTTGGCGGGTTGTGGTTCCTTGTGTTACATGAAAGATCGCACCTTTGGTCTGGTGACAGAGAGGTTTTCTTCGACAAGGTATGTACGAGGAAGAAATTCTGTTTGTTGGGTTTGTATTTAGTAGTTGGATGAAGAACAAATGTCATATAGCAGGTTGTTTACAGTTTAGGGTTTATTTGAATTTATGTATTCCCAGAGAACTGTTCGCTTCGTACATTAGTTAGGGCATGAATTGAATTGTTTTTTGTGACTCAAGCTGTGCTTAAGAATTTACTAGTTTCACTTTGCTGATTTGATGTAATAGGGTGTGCAGTTTTTAGGATGAGTTATTTTAGTGTCAAAGTTTACCACCATGGAAGCTTTGGTCTTGAAGGTGGGCTTTTGAAGTATTTGGGTGGGGAGACAACTGTGATAGACTACTGTAATGAAGATGAGTGGAGCCTGATTGAGGTTTATGACATAGTGAGCAAACAAGGGTATTTGAAAAAAGATATTGCAGCAATGTGGTACAAATCACTGGGAGGGAGTACAGAAGAAGGCTTAAGGATGCTGCGAACAGACAAAGATGCGATGGATATGGCTAATATTGGGGTTAGGGAGGATATGGTGGAGCTGTATGTAGTGCATAAACCTAGTGATATCCATGAAGAGGTTCAGGATGTACACATGTTAGGGAGTACTGAAACTACCATACAAGAGCAGGCTTGTGGATCTAATGGGCCAGGCCCAATTGTGGCATTTGAGGCTCATTCAGCAAGAGAAGTTGAGAGAAATTCTGGCCCAAATGTGGAGGAAGAAAATGTGGGTGAGAAAGATGGAAAAGATGAATCAGATGAGGAAGAAGAGGGTAGTGATGGCAGCGAGGATGAGGACTATACTCCCAAGGGTGGTGTAGATGACAGCAGTGATTCATGGAGTTCTGATTTCAGAAATGGTTATTGCTCAGAAGATAGTGCTGCTGAGGTTGTGTTTGGTGACAGTGATGATGATAAGGAAGGGGCTGAGGGGTTAGTTAATGTGGACATCAGGGTAGGGGATACATTCGAGCCTGGCACAACTGAAACCCAAACTGATGCAGCAAAAGAGAGTAGGAGTGGATATGACAGAGGTAAGGAGAAGATACCTGCAGGTTTAGGGGATGAGGAAGAGGGATATGAATTAGAAGATTTTCTTGTTGTGCCTATTGTTGGTGATGATGAGGATGCCAACAATGTTGCGAAGAGGTATCCCTTGCACAAGCAGCTAAAGGACATGAGTGAGTATAAGTGGGAGATTGGAACTCTTTATGTATCAAGAGAGGAGTTTAAGGATTGTACTACTGCCTATGCTGTACATACTGGGAGGGGTTTGAGGTTTGATAAGGTTGACCTTCGGAGAGTAAAAGTCACTTGCGTAGAGGGTTGTAACTGGTTTGCATACTGTGGGAAGATGAAGAATGAGCAAACATGGCAACTCACCAGCTGCCACAACAAGCATAGCTATTCTAGGGAGTTGAAAATTGGGATTATGCATGCAAAATGGTTGAGCAAGGTCTTTCTAAACAAAATTGCTGAGAATCCAAAGATAAAGCTCTCCACACTAATGAAGAAAGCATATAGCAAGTGGAATGTAGAGCTGACTAAGTCTAAAGCTGCCCGGGTTAAGCAGTTTGCTCTTGATGAGTTACAAGGAACGTACATTGAGCAGTATTGGAGGCTCTATGACTACTGTCACGAATTGCTCAGGTCTAACCCGGGCTCTACAGTGAAGTTGCAAGTGGAGAGACCACCAGAGTTTGCTTCTGAGAGACCAAAACCTGGTGTGAATTTAAGGCCAAAGTTCCAAAGACTCTATGTGTGCCTTGATGCATGCAAGAAGAGCTTCATGGTTTGCCGTCCAATAATTTGCCTCGACGGGTGCTTCATCAAGACACCATATGGAGGTCAGCTTCTCACTGCTATTGGCTGGGACCCGAACGACCAGATGTTGCCAATAGCCTATGCAGTGGTTGAAGCAGAGACGAAGGACACATGGACCTGGTTCCTTACCAATCTGTGTGATGACTTCGGGTATGACAAGATAAGGGGCTGCACCTTCATGTCTGACCAACAGAAGGTACTTATTCCTAAACTTAGTTTTAAGGAGCTACTTCATTGAACCTAGTATTAGTTTTAGTAGTGTATGCTGGTGTTTGAATTGTAGGGAGAAGTTCTTGTAGTGTTTGCTGGTGTTTGTACTATATGATATATGGTCTGAGTTGTAATGAGTTACTGAGTTTGTGCATTACCTGATTTAATTATACCTAACAGATATCATGCTGCTCTAATTACTGTATTAACTATTTCTTGTGGGTTTAGGGATTGGTTTCAACCTTTGATGAGCTGATTCCCGGAGTGGATCGTAGATTCTGTGTTAGACATCTTTACAGCAATTTCAGGAAGAGATTCCCAGGGCTGCAACTAAAACTGATGATGTGGAATGCTGCAAAGGCTACTTATTTACAAGAGTGGGAGAGGAGAATGGCTGAAATACAGAGTATTGATAATGGAGCCTACAACCACCTGATGGAGATACCAACCAAATATTGGTGCCGCCACAAGTTTGGGACCTGGTCTAACTGTGACACCTTGGTAAACAATATGTGTGAGGTCTTTAACTCTGTAATTGTGGATGCCAGAGAGAAGCCAATAGTCAGCATGCTTGAAGACATCAGAGTATACATAATGAGGCGTTGGGCTGATAATAGGGATCGTATAATTGAATACCCAAGAGAAGTATTGCCCCATATCAGGATTAAGGTTGAGAAACAAGCTGATGCAAGTGGTAAGTGGGTGAGCACGTATGCTGGTCGTGATAAATATGGGGTAACAAGTATCCATGGAGGCAAAGAGAAGTTCGTTGTTGATTTGAAGAATCATGAGTGTTCTTGCAAGAAGTTTCAACTCTCCGGGATCCCCTGTGCTCATGCAATGACCTGCATCAGGAAGATGTGCTTCAACGTTGACAACTTTGTTGCAAACTGTTACAAGAAATCAACCTATACTGACTACTACCAACATGTGGTATATCCCTTGAATGGACCCAACATGTGGGAGAAGACACCGTTTGATGACGTTTTGCCACCAGTTTACAGGAAACCCATTGGAAGGCCTAAACTAAAACGTAATAAAGCTGCAGATGAGAACCAAACTTGGGGAGGAGTGTCTCGCGAAGGGCAGAATCAGAAGTGCTCCTATTGTTTTGCTAGAGGTCACAACAAACGGACCTGTCCAAAGAAGCGCAAAGTAGCTGCAACTGCATCGGTAAGCACTGTTAATTTATTTTGCTCATGTTAGTTAGGGCTTCATTTTTTTTAATTGTATTTAAAGATTATGATATGAGTAGCTGTTGAATAATTCTGCTTAGTTGATTTTGTGGCTGTTTACTAGGCAAATAAAGTAGCTGGATCCACAAGAAGAGCTTCCAGATTCAAGTCTAGCACCAGCACTAGCACTATCTCAAGCACTATCTCCAGCCAGGGCTCTAAGCCATCCCAAGCTACTGCAAAGAAGACCACGGTCACCAGGCCAAAGAGAAAATCTGCTGCTACTGATGTGAGTTCACAACACTCTCAAGCTACTTCAAAAAAGCCTAAGCTGACTCCATCCACCACAAATCTGAGGGTGCTGCCAAGCCCATCGAAGAACATCAGCCAATCCCAACTGAAGTTCATGGCTAGGACACCTCCCAAAGCATGAAAAATGATGTGACGAATATGATGTCTGATGGTTTGTATTTTAAGCCTACTTGTTTTATGAGTACAGGATTTTTGTTTAGTATCCTTATAGTGTCTGGAAACTAGTTTTAAGACAATAGTATGTTATTGCAGACCCTTAGTATGGAGCAAACTGTGTTGCTCTTGTTTTGTTATTATGGAGCAAACTGTGTTGCTCTTGTTTTGTTATTTTGCTTCCAACATTTTCTGCTTGTATCCAATGACAGCTTTATGGTTAATCATTAAGTAATATGTTACAGAATCCTATGTTTCCTGTTGACTTGCTTCATTTAAATAGAATGCAAAAACCCAAAACTTGATTTCATTCAACTCTTTCATTGAAACAACATTGCATCTGCACAAACCAGCCTTTCTTCAACCAAAACACAAAGTTACATCAATGCATTACAATATCATTGAGTTCAACAAAATAGCAACTAGTTCAACATGACTATTATCTCTAACCCAACATACAGATCTCAATTTAGCTATGTAACAACTTTCTCCTATAACTCATCAAAACCAGCAACATTATTCTAGTGAAAGTCTGCCAAATTTGGTTGCTGTTATTTTTTCAAACACCATTATCAGTGCAAGTGTCCATCCAACTAAAGCAACTCCCACTGCAACCATGAATCTGAAATCAACCATATCCAGTTTGCCCTTCAAATTTCTGACCTTCAATCTTAGTCTAGAAACTTGTGACGGATCTTCCTCTGATTCTGCCCATACGAAGTAGCCACATTCTTCTCCAACCTATACAATACATGATACAGCAGAGTCACACCCATTGATGATCAAAACGCATAACTCAACAACAAATAAGGACATGGCTAAAGCTCACCCCGAAGTTAACGCAACCCCAAAACCTCCGCCCAGGATTTTCTGCCGTCGACAACGTTGCGAGCACAGGCCGTTCCCCACAGTAACAGGTTGTCCTCCTTCGACGTGCTAGGTTTCTACTTCGTGTGGCTTGCTTGCTGCCTTGGGTCGCTTCAGATTGGCATGCTTCATGCTCCATCTTCTCTCACGCACGGGGAATCGGTCTTCAGCGACAGCGCAGCAGCAACTGGAGCCAAAGAATTGGGTATTAGGGTTTCCGAGAGGACCCCCTGCTTAACATTTATTTTTTATTTTATTTTATTTTTTAAATTGAATAACGGTAACAACACATGCCCTGCCACCGTGTCACATAACGTCCACGTAGGCTACGCCGTTAACGAAATGTTTGCAATTTGACGGTAGGATTACATTGACTACAATTACAAACGTTTGGTACACAAATAGGACGTTTAAAACGTTAGGAATAGGTTTGAGACTTACCCCAAACGTTGGGGATATAAATAATACTTTACTCTATCAAAATTTTTGTAACTAATAGATCTAAAATTTAATTTTTATTAAATTTAAAAAAAATAAACATAAGATAAATGAATACAAAATATTAACATGTTAGAGTTTAATTATTGTTAAATTTTATAAAATAATTAAATTTTTATCTTATGAAATTCAACAATAAATATTTATATAAAAAAATTTACTTAAAATCCAAAAAGAGGTTCACATGAAAAATTATGTATGTTTTTTTTGTTAACTTAAATTTTTAGGAGAAAATAATTTTTTGATTTTGAATTTTCACCTGAAATTCCATTTGAAAGCCAACAAATCTCAAAATTGCAATTTGCGACGATATTGACAAAGACAAAGGCGTCAATGAAGGTAGAACGAAGTTTCAACTGTGCACAATATAACCAATCAGTAATATAAAAGGTCTCAAACTATTTCATGGAAAAACAAAGCCATATAGTTTCGTGGTATTAGAAATAAAATAATGTATAATATTAGATTAATTAGTTATATCATGTTTCATTACTGCCCCATTATTTAACCATTATATAAGGTTAGGTTCAAACTTCGTATGACTATATATATTCTTCTTCCTTTGTATGTCATTATTTCTTTTATTTTTTTAAATCTTTTTGTTGATAATTAGCACAATTATTCAACAATCAACAGCAGCAAGAGGAATTATATTCATGTGAGAATACATCATATAGTTCAAAGTTCAAATTAAATTATATGTAGTCTTTGCTCCTTATATTATGCAGTCTTTGATTAAAAGAAAATCTTCCCTAGCTAGCAAGCTTACAAATCCTGAGAGAATAATGTTATGCATGTATCATAAGGACGAAAATTAATTGCATCACATTCCCACGAGAAAATAAACACAACTATCCTAATTATTGTCTCTATCTATGACAGATTAGTTAATTATCCCGAGAAATTCTTGGATCATCAGATATTCTTTAATGTTTCCATGCTTTAAATGTGTCTTTTTCAGATAATTTTTTATGTTCTTATTTCAACTGGTGTTGCAAATGTGTTTCTAGATTTGTTATTATTCCGACCATAAAATATTGTCATATATTATTATTGATGATGATGGTACAACTATAAACATACAGGAATATGAACACACCCACATGACTATATACATATACATACATGGCATAGTTACAGATATCATATCCCAGATTCTGATTAACGTACCCTCATTCCAGGTATAAGCTATTCTGGCCCCAGAATTCTATATCCCAAATAGGGTTAAGAAAGTATTCTTCACTACTGGGTGGGACATAGGAAAAGTCAGTCAGATATGGTTCTGTCCAGAAATCTTCACTCACTGGCTCATCATATGCATCAAAGAAACCAAGCTCTCCGTAATCATTATTATTATTCTCTAGAATAATTAAATTATTATCCTCATGGTTTATAGCGGCGGTTTCAGTATCTGTTGTTATGCAAGAGAAACCGCTAGAGGATGGTTGTGGAGACAATGAACTATTATTATGACGATCATCACAACTACCACCAATGTTATTATTGCTGTTCTCTGATGATGAGTCACTATTGAAATCTTGTTCCATTATTGTTGTTGGGGAGTCATGATTATTATTATTATTATTCTTTACCTTGGAAGAAGCTTTAGCTTTTCCGGTTCTACTACCTTTGCCTGTGCCTGATGACGACGAGGAGGAGGAGGACGACGACTTGTCTTGAATACGCTTCTTCAGAACAGTGTGCCAGTGATTCTTTATCTCGTTATCAGTTCTTCCTGGTAAATTCGCCGCAATTAGGGACCATCTGCATCCACCACCACATCAACAAATATCAGTTACTTTCATGTCTTAGTTTGTGTCGCGTGCATGATATAAATATCTATACGCACGTGACAGTATTCATGAGATACAGACACTGCAACATTATTGATTGGAAGTAGTGTATATAGAGAACCAATGGAGGTGAGAGCATTGACTTGGGTAATTGATGAAGATAATGATACCTATTGCCAAGGTTTTGGTGAAGTGTGATGATAGTATCCTCTTCTTCTTGAGTGTAGTTGCCTCTTTTGATGTTGGGTCTGAGGTAGTTCATCCACCTAAGTCTGCAACTCTTGCCACACCTTTCAAGACCTGCAAACTTTGGGAGAAGACGCCAATTCCAGCAACCATACCTAGTAACATAAGCGACCAACTTCTTGTCTTCCTCAGCTGTCCACGTGCCCTTCCTCATTCCACTCTTGTCACACAAAGGGGTTCTCACCATACCTACACTACTATTATTATTCTTGTTGTTATTGCTTTCTTAATTGAATATAGCAGCAGGTATTTTAATGTGAATAAGACAGAAACAATAGAGAGAGAGAGTAGGTTCTCACATTCTCCTTTTTGCTTCAATTGTGACCATAATAGCTAGAATCCTAATTTCCCACATATATATATGACAGTGCGTTCACAACCAAAACGTGAAGCACGTCGAGGATAAAATGGTCATTATACTGTTCTATGCTCCCCTTAACCACTGCATACGTCTATTGGTCGTCTACATGTTTCTTTCCATTATTAACTGGGACAACCAGAGCCACCCATTTTGCTTACTCATTTTATGGATCAACAAAACCATATATACATATATCATATATGGTATAACCCATATAAATACATATATGCATATAGATTCTTTTATAAAAACAGATAATATTTTCTGATTATTGTGAAAAAAGAGTTTTAGAGAATATAGTAACAGTATATCATGTACTACATAACATTATTTTGGTTAAAAAAAAGTTCTATTATGTATCATCAGTGTACTCAAAAAAAAAAAAAAAAAGAAGTATTGCTTTTTTCATGTGCGTCAGCGCAATTCTCATCACCACAAATCTGAGATATTAGCTTGTCCTGTGTTGATAATTCATTAAAGAGGCTTGATTAGACTTGTCACAAGCTAACGATCTCTAATTTAAGATGTTCCAAAAATTATTAGGTACACCTTCTAAAATGAATTTTCAATTATAATTATATTGTTGTGATATTAATTTTTTCAAAAGTTAAAAAATTAATAAAAAAGGATATATGAATAATTATATCTCTAATATATATATATATTAAAAATATGATAATTAAAAATATTTTAATAATTAAATTAATATTAATAACTTTTATTTTCTTACTCTAAGTATTTTCTCTTTATCTTTTAAATAATTAAATTAAACTTAACCCTTAAAAGTGAGAAACAAAATAAAAGCTCCCGACCTATATATCAAAACCTCTAGCTATAAAACTTATTTTCTTATAAATTTATCATAATAAGTAGTTTTGTGTATCAACAAACCAAAGTATTAGACACACATTTGTTAATGATTTATATGCATATATAGGTTTAATTTAGTTAAGTATCTGAATCACTTATTCCGAATGTTAGAAAACTTGTGTTGTGAGAATTTTCTTTGGTAACATTTGTTTTATTTGATGTATTAGGATGGAGATTGGAAAATTAGAATTTAATATTATATTTGTTGGCCTAAAAATTAGTATTTAAATTTCAGTTTTTATTTTTAAAATTTTAATACACTACAAAAAAAAAAAAAGAGAGCTATTTTAACATGATTTTTTTTTAACATTCATAGTTAAGTATAAAAATTAATATATATTTTTGACAAATATCACAAATGTCAAATTCTCTATGTTTTTTTGATAAATAATTTGATTATAGAAAATTACTCCTCAATTTTGACGCTCATTTGTTTTTAACTTACTCCATTATTCCTTTTTTTCGTTGAGCTCCGTCAATTTTAGCATCACACGACTCTCAGTTTGGAATCATACTACTCATTCTTTATCTTCAAAATCTCAGTTTATTCTTCAGTTTCAAAATCTCATCTCATTCTTTGTTAAAAATTTTTGTTGAGAATTTTTTATGGTCAATAAATATCAAAATAAATAGTATTTTTGACAGTTAATAAGTATCACAAAAAATATATTCTCAAATTTTTCTAACAAATTATTTTTGACGGCCAATATTTATCAAAATAAAATTTAAACTTTTTTACAATTACTTATGTGTCAAAAATACTATTTTTGACCAAACTTTTATTAACATATTTTCATAGTTAAAATAGTGTCAAAATTTATTTTTTTGACGAATTTTAATTTTTTTTGACACATAATAATCCTAAAAAATAGTCTATATTGTTGTAGTGATATTTGAGTATTTTTAAAAAGTAGCGATATAGAAGACTAAAATTTTTTGAGACAAAAATTGAAATTTTAATATTTTATATCTAAAATATTTTTATTTTAATTAATTATTTTAAATTTATTTTTTGTACAAATTAAATTAAAATTTCATTCTTATTTCAATTTCTATCTCCCATTTTATATCAAATACAATAATAAAATTTATTTCAATTTTTATTTTTTAATTTTTATCTGTCAATTTCAGTCTTTTAATTTTTGTATCTTTTTCAAAAGCTATCTTATTACATGTGCAGTGTGAACGCGCGTTATTCATGGTAGAATACTAAACCCCGTTATTGCTACAGTAACACAAATAAATAAATGAATAAAAATAATGTCACATATGAACTCAGCACCACTAATATGTATATATATGTTTGGTCCACACATACACATTTGTCGTTTGAACCATGTGACTCGCTGCGCAACCTTGACCAACCTCAACATAGCAAAATATATGTAATTGAAATGGAATAATTTCTGCAAACACTAGAATCATTAAGTCCTTGAGAAAAGGATATGCAAATATCAGAGATTATATTCTTCGTACATTTCAAATTAATAGCACATATTATTATTCCTTTCTCCTTGTTCTTGCTTTCACAAATGCTTTCCCACATTCTAATGAAACAATTTCACATCCTCATTTGTCATCATAAATATACGATAACTCATCACTATCAGAAAGGGAAAACCGGACAATATTTATAATAAGAAATGTAATTATTCATATAATTCTTTTTATTAGTTTAAATTTTTTTAAAATAATAGTTTTATAATACTTAAAATATATTTTCCATCAATTAACTAGAATTTTAGGATTTATTTTTCTAGATTTTTCTTTTGCAAATATGCTATAATTATTGGAAAAGTGTATATTCTTTTCAAAATGTACAAATGATGATATGATTGGCAAGCCAACAGAGCCTACATACTACAAAATATCTATAGAAGAAAATAGAATATCCTACAATTCTGGCTAACAACAAGTATTTTGTAAGATGCGTAAAAGATGTCATTTATCTTTCAGATAGTGAGTCATCATTATATATGTTGGGAGATGAGCATGTGACATTGTGAGAACGTTTCAATAGAATATAATGTATGGAAGCATTTGTGGTGGATGCAAGGACAGAGGAATATGAACTATTAATTTATCGTTCATGTTTATAAGCCATGAAGTGAAATAATGACATGATACTAATTTTTTTTTTTTTAAAAAAACTTAAACGGATAGAAACATGGATATAAATGTGATACAATTAGTATTGGACTAGTGTAATTAGAGAATTAAATTATAAATAGGAGTATAATATAATAATGTAGGAGAGGCATAATGTAATTAGAAATTCTATTTTCTCTTTTTGACCCTAATTTTAGAAATTTCTCTTCTATTATCTCTGATAATCTCTAATTCTCTCTAGTTTTTTATATAAGTTCGTATTAAATGGTACTTTTATTGAACACTATGCCAAATTTCTATGATGACACAATTTGGGATCAGATTCAAACTAGCTTAGATCGCTTGAATTCAAATTATGAAAAACAATAAAAAATACTTGCAGAAATTCAGGCAACTTGCAACAAAATTCCTATGATCATATTTTTAATATATTTTTCCTACAAAAGTTTTTTGGGATTTGTATAAAATTTTTGCATAGATTTATTTTTTGCTTTTATTTGTCTATGCTATATATATATATATTTGGAGTCTCTAAATTTTAAATTTTTACTTTAGAGGGTAAAATGTGATTTTTCACTCTTGAATAGTTTTTTTTTTTTCTTGGTCCCATCTATAAAATAAATGGTGAGAGATCACATTTTATCCTCTAAAATTTAGAGGATCCAGATCCATATATATATATATATATATAAAATAAAAATTGAACGGATCATTTCATCATAAAAATTCTAATACTATAACATGATATTATTTTTTAAAAAAATTTAAATTAATATAAACAAATACATAAATAAATATATCTCTAACAAATAAATTATTTATAATCTTTAGAAAAATATATGAAAATAATTGATAATGATGTAATTATCTATATGTGTTGTTTTATCAATTTTTAAGTTACTAAAATATTTCTAAATATTTAATTAATTTTTATTTATAATAAGATGATATATCATCACTATAATTTGAACAATTATAAAAGGTACACATCTTCGTTTATTCTTAATTACAATTAGTTAATGTGATTTGATAAATTTTAAAATCAGTTTTAAGAAAACATAATTTATATAGGTCTTTAACATTGATTTTTATAATTTTGAAAAGAAAGATATTTAAGTAATGATCAAAGCCTGTAACTCGTGTTAGACTAATTACTAAGAAAAACAGCCTTAGATTTCATTAACGGCTTTCTATTCTTTTTCCTTTTTGACCGGATTGTTGAAACTTGAAAGTAATGAGAACGATGAATCAAAATGGGTTACTTCCAAGACCAGGAATGGGTTTAGTAGTTCCTTGCTTTTAGAGTCATGAGTCCTCCACTAACCAATGTCTCATAAGACTCAAACAGATAAATTAAAGTTTCATAATTAACTATTCTAATTTATTATCATATATCAATATTCCAATGTCTCATAAGACTAAAAATAATCAAAGCCACATTTCGCATACTCACATTACCTTTCTCTTTTTTAATCTCTAATCCAGATTGTGAAATACCAAAAGCTAAATTTGGAGTCTGACGGCTGACGCCTCGTGTAATTGGATTCTTTTAGTCCACTGTACCACCATTTTCTCTTGCAACTTGTAAGTTAATAATTAATGTAAGCATATTTTATTTGCTTCAGGATACGAAATAATATGCTCCCCCGTTTATTAATTAAGAGTTAGTTAACATGTCTTAAGATTATTATTAATAAAAAGTTTTAACTATTTTATTTTAATAATATATAATAAATTATTAAGAAATTAAACTTTGTATATTTTTTTATAAAAAATTTTAGAGTTAATACTCAAAGTAATTCTAAAATTGCAGTTGAGTCTCAATGTCGTTTTTAAATTTAAAATTGTCCCAAATTTATCTCTTAACTTAACAATGGTCGGCCCTAAAATACTTTTCGATGATGAAATAATGATGTGGTTGGACGGAAGCCATGTTAAAAGTCATTAGGGGTGTTCATGAATCGAATTCGATTCGCATATCCGCGGTATTTATCTGAATCTGATCCGAAAATTGTGGATATAGATCCAATCCGTAAGGCTATCAGATCAGATCCGCACACTAATCGGATCGGATTGCGAATTTTATGTAGATATTCGTATATCCGATCCGCATATCCGCGTATCCGCAAAAATAAAGAAATAAATAAATAAATATTCCTTTTATATTTTATTTCAACTAATAATTGTCATATATGTTGTATTATTTTAATTTATTATTTAAGAAATGTATGTTTAATATTATTTTAAGAGTAAACATATTTAAAAAATAGAAAAATAAATTTTATTGATATGTTTTTTAATAAAAATAAGCTTTTTAAAATATTTTTGTGTTCTGTTGATATATCCGATATCTTATCCGATCCGATTCGCAAATGTGCGGATCGGATCGGATCCAAGCTTAAAAACTGCGGATATGGGATCCGATCCGATCTGATGATTTTAGTGCGGATCGAATCGAAATTTTGGCCATATCCAATCCGATTCGATCCACGTTCACCCCTAAAAGCCGTGTTGAACTGGTAAAACGTCGTTGTTTCATTTTTTGCACATAAATAAAACATAAACTACATTGTTTAGGGTATTTTGAGAAGTTTTAACATGTTGGAGTTAAAATCTCTCAAAATACTGTAAAGGGTGTCATTCAGAGAATGACCGTTGTTAAGTTGGGTGATAAATTTTAAGTTCAGAGACGACATTCAAATTCGACTGCAAATTCAAGGATCATTTTAAGTATTAACTTAAAACTATAATTGATAAATTTAATATGTCTTTAATTAATAGTTTAAAATACATGTTAACTAAATCAATTAATTAATTATCATTTACGAAAAGAGTATTTTTAATGGTAATCATTTTTGTAAATATTGATGATTGTAAAAGTATCATTTTTAGTAAAATTGTGATGAAGAAAAAATTGAGATAAAATTATTTTTTAATTATTAAACTCAAATACAATAATACAAGAAGCATATATAGGCTGATTTTGGACCCAAAATGACCTAACAACTAACAAGGTCTGAATCCCCTGGTCCAACTGTGGTCATACTCAATTGACCCTACAAGGAACTGCAAAGCGTGAAAAACATATCGAATAATTCATGATTTTAGAAACTGAAAGCTGATAATTAAAGACCGAAGAGTGCGTGTGGTAGAGAGTCTCGCCAATAAGAATGGCAATGGATTTTCATGGGCAGATGACAATGGGCTTTTAAGAGCATCTCTAACGGTTGGTTTCCATTCAATTTTTTTCTAATATTTTGGGGAATTTATCATTGGAGTATATCATCAGACCATCTCCAGTAAAAAATTCTTTCCAATTTTTATCTGTGGTCTATCTGTTATAAAAAGTAACTCCACATTAGTTTTTGCATCATAAACAGTAATTAAAAACTCAAAACATATCTCTTTTCCATTAAGAGGAACTAACTTTAGTCTTTATTGTAGTATCACTTAATTAATTAATTAAAATACTTAAAATTAATTTTTTCAATAATATAATTTAAATTTATAAATTTAAAAATAATTCACTATTAAAAAATATTAATATTAAAAAAATTCATATATAACAATAATACACAATACATAATTTGGAATTACATTAATTTGTAAAATTAATTAATACAAAAAAAACATAATTAAACTCTATAGTTGATAAATTTTAATAATGTAGTTAATTTTACAACGGCTAATTTTGCAACGGCTAATTTCGCAAGAGAAGAGAATCCCTACTTAGAGGGACTCATTGTAACCAATAATAACTTGCCACTTGGCAAGTTATTATTAAAAATAAATAATTATATAAAATTAAAAATAATTATAGTAAATAATTATTTTTCTATGTAATTAATAATTTATATTAATTATTTAAATAATAATTAATTAAATAATTAAATCATAATTAATTTGTTAATAATTAATTAAATTAAATAATTAAAATGCTAACACTTATATAATTAAATAATTAAATCATAATTAATTTATTAAATAATTTTTATTTTAAAATTTAAAATACTAACAACATTATTAAAATTAGCCATTGCGAAATTAGCCGTTGTAAAATTAGCCGTTGCAAAACTAACTACATTATTAAAATGGTGAGTTATATGGTAAAGATGTAAGTTTACAGATTTTTTTAAAATGAAAGAGAGATTAATAAAGGTAGGACTCACATTTTGAATAATAATAAAATAATAAAAAATAACTATAAAAGGAATTATATTCTCTCTTTATACCACTTCAATCTGTACAGTAGAGTGCTCCTATTAAAATTTATCAACTATAGAGCTTAATTATGTTTTTCTTTGTATTAATTAATTTTATAAATTAATGTAATCCCAAATTATGTATTGTGTATTATTGTTATATATGAATTTATTTAATATTAATATTTTTTAATAGTGAATTATTTTTAAATTTATAAATTTAAATTATATTATTGAAAAAATTAATTTTAAGTATTTTAATTAATTAATTAAGTGAGACCACAATAGTGACTAAAGTTAGTTCTTCCTAATGGAGAAGAGATAGATGTTTTAAGTTCTTATTTACTGTTTATGACACAAAAACTGATGTGGAGTTATTTTTTATGACAGATGAGCCACAAATAGAAACTGGAATAAATTCCTTACCGAAAATGGTCTAAAAAACAGAGAGTCAGAGACACTCTTTTTTTATTTTTCATCTTCGTTTAATAAAATACTTTCCATTTTTGTTTTATTTTTGTCATAGGTTCCGTTTATTTTTCTTTTACGGAGAGACAGATATTTGCGGATATACATAAATAATTGATATTATTCAATTTTAAATTTTTTAAAAAAATTAATATATTTATAATAAAATTTTATATAATTGAACAAAAAATATTAAATCAAACCTAATTTAAACACAAATTTAATATAATAATATATATATATAAAATTTTAATATATAAATTAAAATAAAATAAATTAAAATTATATATATATATATATATATATATATATATATATATATATATATATATATATATATATATATATATAAAGATATTTAAATAAATTTTTTTTTTTTTAGAAATTTCATGAATTTCTATGAGACGAATACCTCAATTCCGTCTTCATTTAATCGTGAGAGTGGATTCTTATCCCGTGAGAATTTTGCAAATTCCTATTAACCTCTCTATTGCAAGTAATCTCCACAAGTATTTGCAGAATGTGAATTTTTTTGCCATCTTCAATAGTCAAACTCAAACCCAGTTCCATGCCTTGATTATCAAATATCGTATACATGCAGAACAGCTAATGTGATTATTAAGATTTGAAGATTGGCATAGGCATATTGCAAGTTATAATAGGAAATAAAAAAAATTAAATAATAATTAAAATATTTAGTATTTAAAATCTTGAAAGATATTTAACTTTTAAGTAATAATACATGTTACAGATCCGGCCCACGGATCTCATACTCGAGGCTAAACCCGAACCCGGTTTTTTGGAATCGACCCATCTCCCTCCTCCGAAAGGCCCAAAACCGACCCTCTAAAACTCCTAACCGACTTTCGAATTCAAACGCCTCCCTTATCTTAACCGAACAAGATAAGATAAGACGATTCCCATCACCTATAAATAGAGGACCCAAGTCCCTCCAGGTATTCATTCATTCCTCACACCTTATACCTCTTAGATCCATTCTGACTTGAGCGTCGGAGTGTCTTTGCAGGTACTTCTCCCATTGCTCCAGTCAAGTGATCCGGCATCTGCCTCAACCCGCAAGTTCTCGATCCATCTCTCAACCCGTACCAGAGACATCTCGTACATTGGTGCCGTCTGTGGGGAACTTGCGCCAGCCGAGCCGGATGGGGGACGTCCTGGAGGAAACCCCCTCAAGCCAGGATGACTCCCGATCGTTTAACCCAACCCCAGAACACCGGGAGGTCACCAACCAAGCAAGAATAGCAAGTACTGTCCATCACACGAACGACCACGTCGTCACGGACCAACAACATCCTGAGAAAGCCAGGGACAAAGCGGCACAGATCATCCAAGATCTCTGCCTCCGGGTCCAAGAGCTCGAAGGCAAACTGGATAATAGAGAAAAACACAACAATGAACGCGAAAGCCAGGCAACTTCCAGATCAAGATCTCGCCACGGCAGGTCACCAACCCGACGACACGATAGGAGAGACGGCTGCAACGCCTCACGCGACCACGCTCACGAGAAATCGCCGGAACGACGATACAACAAGAAACACAACCGCAGCGCTTCCCGAGATCTAAGTCGTCAACACGACTCAGACGAAGATCGGAGGTACCGAAATACAAAGCGCACAAGAAACGACCACACGATAATGGGAGCTACACCCTTCACAGAGAGAATCTTAAGAGCGAAACTCCCCAAAGGTTTCGACAAACCTACCGACATGAAGTACGATGGGACCAAAGACCCCCAGGAACATCTAACGGCCTTCGAGGCCAGGATGAACCTAGAAGGAGCGGCCGACGCAGTCCGATGCAGAGCCTTCCCGGTAACCCTTGCAGAACCGGCAATCAAATGGTTCAACGCCCTCCCAAACGGATCCATAGCCAGTTTCCACGATATAGCACGAAAGTTCATGGCCCAGTTCACAACTAGAATCACCAAAGCCAAACACCCCATCAGCTTGCTAGGGGTCACGCAAAAACAAGAAGAATCCACAAGGAAATACCTTGACCGCTTCAACGACGAATGCCTGACGGTCGACGAACTCACGGATTCCGTCGCGAGCCTTTGTTTAACCAACGGACTCATGAACAAGATTTTCGCAAACACCTCACCACTAAACCAGTATGGACCATGCACGAGATCCAGAATGTCGCCAAAGATTACATCAATGACGAAGAAGTCAGCCAGGTTGTCGCCGCCAACAAACGGCAACACGGCAACACCCAACACGGCAACTCGGCTTCTCGCCAAAATCCACCACCCAAAGAGAATCAAAGGGACCACCCCAGATCGACAAATACAAACCGACCACCAAGAATTGGCAAATTCTCTAATTACACGCCCCTGACAGCACCAATTATTGAAATATACCACCAAATAGCAGATCGAGGCATCATTCCGAAAGCCCGACAACTCAAAGAAAGGACGGGAGGCAACAAAACCTTCTACTGCGACTACCACCGAGGTTATGGTCACAAAACACAAGATTGTTTCGACCTTAAAGATGCCCTCGAACAAGCCATACGAGACGGCAAACTCCCAGAATTTACCAAAATCATCAGGGAACCAAGACGTGCGGAAAGAGACAGGTCGCCAGAAAAAGACGGGCGTAACCCGAGAACCCAAAGGCAACCCCCAGGGAAAGCCCAGAAGACGACCCGACCATCATCGCAAACGTCATCACGGGCAAGGACATATCGAGCAAGTCGAAACTAACAATGAAAAAAAATCTCAAAGTAATGGCGGTCAGAAACCAAACTCCAACCATTACGGCCGACAACACGATAACCTTCTTATCGGAGGATTGCCAGCACGGCACCTCGGCCGAAGATGCCCCCTTCGTCATCTCGGCTAGAATCGGAACAGGACTAGTACGAAGGATACTGGTAGACACCGGGGCAGACTCGAACATCCTCTTCCGAGGAGCTTTCGATAAGCTCGGGCTCCACAACGACAACCTCCAAACACACCGCAACGGTGTCACAGGACTCGGAGACAACTTTCTCAAACAAGATGGCTCGATCACCCTTCCCATCACCATAGGAACAAGCAACCAAAAGAAGACAATCTTATCTGAGTTCGTAGTCCTAAAAGATTCCACAGCCTATAACGTGATTCTTGGAAGGAAAACAATTAACGACTTCTCCGCAGTCATCTTTACCAAATACCTCCTTATGAAATTCAGAACCGACGACGGCTCCATCGGTACCATCCACGGGGACCGAGAAGTCGCAGCCGAATGCGACAACACCAGCCTAGCCCTAAGGAAAAAATCCCGAGATGCGGCCGGGATATTCCTAGCCGATCTAGATGCCCGACAAGACGGCCAACCCAGGCCAGAACCAGAAGGAGATATGGAAAAGCTACAAATAGGGCCGACCAAAGATGAATACACCTTCATTAACAGGAACCTCCCATACGATCTCAAAGAAGAAGTCTCCCAACTCCTGAAACAAAATAGAGACTTGTTCGCATTCACACCAGCCGACATGCCGGGAATAAACCCCGATCTAATGTCCCACCGGCTAGCCGTGGACCCCAAAGCTAAACCAGTGGCACAAAGGAGACGAAAAATGTCATCAGACCGAGCCGCCGAGGTCAAAAAGCAAGTTAAAGCCCTACTCGAAGCCAACTTCTTCAGAGAACTCCCCTACACGACATGGCTAGCCAACGTCGTACTAGTGAAAAAATCTAACGGGAAATGGCGAATGTGCGTCGACTACACGGACCTCAACAAAGCCTGCCCAAAAGACGCCTTTCCCTTACCAAACATCGACGGATTAGTGGATGCCGCATCCGGCCACCGATACCTCAGCTTCATGGACGCATATTCCGGCTATAACCAGATCCCGATGCACCGACCAGACGAAGAAAAAATAGCGTTCATCACTCCCGACGGGACATACTGCTACACAGTAATGCCTTTCGGCCTGAAAAACGCGGGAGCCACCTATCAAAGACTTGTCAACAAGATATTTCAAAACATTTCCGGAAGCAAGCTAGAAGTTTACATAGACGACATGCTCATCAAAACCAAATCCGGCGAACAACTAACCGACGACCTCAAGGTCGTAATGAACACCCTACGAAAGCATCAAATGAGACTCAACCCGGCAAAATGTGCCTTCGGAATGGAGGCAGGGAAGTTCCTCGGCTTCATGATCACGCAACGCGGAGTTGAAGCAAACCCGGAAAAATGCCGCGCCGTCCTCGAAATGACGAGCCCAAAAAATCTTAAAGACATCCAAAAGCTCACCGGCCGATTGACAGCGTTATCACGCTTTCTCGGGGCATCGGCTCAAAAGGCGATCCCCTTCTTCAAACTAATGAAAAAAGGAGCCCCTTTCAAATGGGAGACGGAATGCGAAGAAGCCTTCCAACATTTCAAGAGAACCTTAGCGGAACCACCAATCCTCGCCAAACCCCAAACAGGGGAAACACTCTACCTATACCTCTCCATAACGGAGAAGGCACTCGCAGCGGCACTAATCCGTGAAAACGAGGAAAAAGATCAAAAACCCATATACTTTATAAGCAAAGTCTTAC
Source organism: Arachis ipaensis (assembly GCF_059453495.1). Lineage (NCBI taxonomy): Eukaryota > Viridiplantae > Streptophyta > Magnoliopsida > Fabales > Fabaceae > Arachis > Arachis ipaensis. The sequence continues at coordinate 9,211,986 of NC_142443.1, read as the reverse complement.
AGGACGCAGAAGCTCGCTACTCACGCATAGAAAAGCTAGCTTACGCACTCTTTACAGCCTCCCGGCGCCTACGACAATACTTCCAGGCTCATTCCGTGACGGTCCGAACCGACCAAGCGGTCAAACAGGTACTGCAAAAACCCGACCTAGCAGACAGAATGCTAGCATGGTCCGTCGAACTATCCCAGTTCGATATCAAGTTCGAACCCCGATATGCGATCAAAGCACAAGCCATGGCCGACTTTATCGCCGAAATGACACCAGGAGACTCCATCCCCGAATCATGGAAACTACACGTTGACGGCTCCTCGAATACCACTTCCGGAGGCGCCGGAGTCATTCTCGAAAGCCAAAACGGAGTCGTAATCGAACAGTCAGTTCAATACGAATTCCCGGTCTCAAACAACCAGGCAGAATACGAGGCCCTCTTGGCAGGCCTATCCTTAGCCCAGGAGGTCGGAGCAAAGGTCCTAGAAGTAAATACTGATTCACAGGTAGTCAGTTCCCAAATTAACGGAGACTACCAGACACGAGATCCCCTACTCCAACAATACCTTGCCAAAGTAAACAAGCTAAAAGAAGGATTCGAGCACGTTACCATACAACACGTTCCTAGGGAACGAAATGCCAGGGTAGACCTACTCTCCAAGCTAGCCAGTACCAAACCCGGACACGGTAACAAATCGCTAATCCAGGAAGTCGTTAAGTCACCTTCCGTGTCAACAGCGACCAATGCTCATCTGACATTCTCGAACCAGGGATCTTGGACCTACCCTATCCTACAATACCTCCTCGACGGAACACTGCCACCAGACCCCAAAGAGGAAAAACGAATAAAAAGGGAAGCCGCCAACTATACCATTGTCGCAGGACAGCTATACAAACGCGGATTCTCGCAACCCCTGCTCAAATGCGTGGAACCCGAGAACACGGAGTACATACTCCGCGAAATCCACGAAGGTTGCTGCGGCCACCACGTCGGAGGCAAAACATTAGCCCAAAAAGTCATCCGGGCAGGCTACTTCTGGCCCACGGTTATACGGGATTCCATACAAATAGTCAAAAGCTGCGACAAATGCCAAAGGCACGCCAATATCCACCAAGCCGCCCCTCACAAACTCAGCATCATCTCGGCAGAACGGCCATTCGGCACCTGGGGGATCGACCTTGTAGGACCCTTCCTTACGGCACCTGGCCAACTCAGGTATCTCATCGTCGCCATAGACTACCACACCAAATGGATCGAAGCTGAACCCTTAGCCTCCATAACGGTAGCCCAATGCCGTAAATTCCTCTGGCGACAGATCATCACCCGATTCGGGATCCCCGAGATCGTTATCTCGGACAACGGAACCCAATTTGCTGACAAAAAGTTCAGAGAATTCTTAGAAGGACTACGCGTATCTCACCGTTTCAGCTCAGTAGAACACCCCCAAACAAACGGACAGGTGGAATCCGCAAACAAAATAATTGTCAAGGGACTCAAGAAACGGCTCGACGAAGCCAAAGGACTATGGGCCGACGAACTCGGATCAGTCCTATGGTCATACCGAACCACACCGCAAACGACCACGGGAGAAACACCCTTCCGGTTAACATACGGCGTGGAGGCAATCATTCCGGTGGAAATCGGAGACCCAAGCCCCAGAAGAACGGTCGGCGGTAACGACGAGGAAGCAGAACGAGACCTCATTGATGAGGAAAGAAGCATAGCTCATATCAAAGAGCTAGCCCTAAAACAGAGAATCAGCTTAAGATACAACCGTGGCGTCGTCCGACGAGAATTCGCGACCGACGACCTCGTCCTACGACGAAACGACATCGGCCCCCTGACCCCAAGAGAAGGAAAACTCACCCCCAACTGGGAAGGACCATACAGAATCAAGGCGGTAACCGGAAAGGGGGCATATAAACTTGAGCGACTTAACGGCGACGAAGTCCCAAGGACCTGGAACACCACCAACTTACGGCGATACTACACTTAGGCCGACCTAACTAGGTCACCCTTTTTTTTGTATTTTACAAATCCTGAATTTTAAATTTCGCTTAAGTATCTATCCCGGGTACTCTTTCCCCCCAAAAACGGAGGGTTTTAACGAGGCCCAACCTTAAATAAATATTTCGTTAAACAGCTACTTCCACCTCTCTAACCGTCCCAAATACGGAACAAAGACACGGCCACGACTAGGGGACTGATCACCCCCAGGCCAAGCACACGGATATCCAAAACCCGACCAACGACGGTCCGAAAAAACAACGGAATAGCTCAAAACAAAACATATAAAAAAGGCCCGAACGGCCGAAAACACCATAATACGGAACATACAAAGGCCCGAACGGCCAAAAATACCATTAAACGGTTCCCAATGTCACGGCCCTTGGCCATCCAAAATATTCAAAAACAAACAGTTCAAAATAAAAATTACAAAGATAAAAAAGCTACTCAAGGTCAACAATCTGGCCGTCATGAACAGTCTTGAAGGCTCCCATCACGGACACATCCACTCCCGGAGCCAGCACCAAAGCCTGAGCCTTCATCGTCTCCTCGATAGCCGCAATCGCATCCATTGCATCACCCAACAACTCCGTCTTCTCCCTCTTCAAGGCAGCAATCTCGGCCTTCAGAGCCTCCGACTCAGCGAGAAGCACGGCAGCTTGAGAACCTACATCTGAAGCCCGCTGCCGCTCCTCGGCCAATTGGGAAAGAAGCGAAGTTTCAACCTCGGAAAGTCGGAGAATCTCCGCCCCAGCCTCCTCTGAAGACTTCAATGCCTTCTCCTTCGCAGCCTCGGCAGCCTCAAGCTCCCCCTTCAACTTAGCCACCTCAGCCTGAGAATGGCGAAGCTTCTTATCCAGCAAACCAACCTGTGCCATCACGGGCTCAGCCTTCCGAACGACAACGGCAGACCAGAGGAGGGCACGATACACCGACTTGGCCTGGAACGAAACATCGCAGCCATAAAAAAACGGCTCCGTACCAGGCATCAAGTGTTGATCAATTGAACCTCGGAGCATCGAAGCGTCGGTCCATCACGCTAGGCACAAGACCCTCTTCCTCAAAAGTCTCGCTGCTCGGCTCCTCGGCCCTTTTTCTCTTCCGAGAAGCCTCGGCAGCCGTCACCACGACAACTTCAGGAGAATTTGCGGGGCCAGGGGAAACCTGAGCATCAGTCCGCACGCCCGAAGAAACCACCTCTTGAGAAACAGCCTGCGACCCCAGGGCGGGGTTAGAAACAGGAGTAGCTGGAGACGACGACCCCTCCTCCTGGGCCATCGCTGCCTTCAACCGTGCCAAGGAAGTCAAACCACCAGCCATCTCAACTGAAAGAAAACAAAAATCCCAAGTTATAAAAACGGGAAAACAAACATAAAAACCAAGGAAAGAACAGACACACACCAACATACGACCGACAAGCAACCGGATCACCCATCACATCTCGAGGATTAAGAGGACGCTCTCCAAACAACTGCCACAGAACAAGAGCGATATCCCGCTCCTCCGAGGACAGGAACTCCTTCGAAACCCGAGTAAACACGGACGGTCCCGCCTTAAAGTTCCAATAAGTGGGGAACCGACGCTCACCCTCCAACGTCAGCCAAAAAGGATGATGTCCCCTTACGGGACGAACCTTAAAATACCCGCTCTTAAAACCATGAAAAGAGTCTTCATACAACCCGAAGACTCGACGATGCGGCTGAGCTCTAAAAGACACATATCCCTTCTTGTGCTTCCCCTCCTTGGTCATAAGGGTACACAAGAAGAGAAAAAGAAAGACGTTTACCGAGGCAGGAAGCTCCAAATAGTCACAAACAAGCTCGAAAGACCGTATCGCCGCCCAGCTATTCGGATGCAGCTGGGATGGCGCCACGGAACACCGGCTCAATAACTGCTGAACAAAAGGGGAAAAGGGAAGCCGAACGCCAAGCCGGGTAAACATCGCCTCATACACCCACATCCAATCCGGTACGGTCGGGGAGTCAAGATTGGTGTAACAAACCCTCTCATCAACCCCGGGCAGAGAAAGCTCGTAATGACTCTCGGCGTCACCACCGCCGCAAACAGCTCCTTGATCACGGAGCCGTTGGAGGTCCGCCTCCGTCATCCGCGACGGCGTCCCCCACACATCACTAGTAACCCAAGAGAAAAGACCGGGAACACCCCCTGCCGGGGCCACCGGAGCCCTCACACCCTCAGTCCTTCGACGAGCCATACCTAAAATAGTGACGAGCACCACCGTCAGCCAAACACCGCGGCAGAAAACGGCGGATGAAACCAAAAATAGACACCACCGTACACCACGAATTGTACGGTGGCGCTCACCCCCTTACGGAATCCACCACCCCAACTAAACTATCTACCACTACGCAATACCATCGTATACCATAAAACAATCCTAAATCTACACAAAGCAAAGGCAAGACAAATGCAGAGAGAGAAAAAGCAAAGGAAACAAAAGGAAAACAGAAGAACACCAACCTGATGACGCGAAGGAAATAAATCTAAAGAGGAAATGCTGCAGCAGAAGACCAACCAAAGCCACAGAGTGCGAAAGGAAAGCAGAAGATGTTCTTTCAGAAGAAGAAAGCAATAGAGAAATGAAGCAAACGAGGGAATTGAAGGAAGAAAACCAAAACGGTTTTGAAAAAGTGAAATAACGCAAATACCCTTGGAAAGCAAAACAAACGTAAGGGCAAAAGAGGAAAGCGCCCCCTCGCAATAAATGCCCTCTCGGAAAAAAGCAATTAATAAATCACGCCTCGAAGAACGCAACGGACGCAGCAGACACGGAAGAGTCACATCAGACCAAAACGGTCAGACGAATCTTCCACGAGACGAAACCGAGGCACCGACCTCACCGCGAAAGAACCAAACGAACATCCAAGAAAAACTGAAGACCCATTTCGCGGTCAAACACCGCGCCTCCCAGCGACAGACCGACCTTGCTCGCTCTCCTGCTGCGGGGGCAACTGTTACGTATCCGGCCCACGGATCCCGTACCCGAGGCTAAACCCGAACCCGGTTCCTCGGAACCGACCCATCTCCCTCCTCCGAAAGGCCCAAAACCGGCCCTCTAAAGCTCCTAACCGACTTTCGAATTCAAACGCCTCCCTTATCTTAACCGAACAAGATAAGATAAGACGATTCCCATCACCTATAAATAGAGGACCCAAGTTCCTCCAGGTATTCATTCATTCCTCACACCTTATACCTCTTAGATCCATTCTGACTTGAGCGTCGGAGTGTCTTTGCAGGTACTTTCCCCATTGCTCCAGTCAAGTGATCCGGCATCTGCCTCAACCCGCAAGTTCTCGATCCATCTCTCAACCCGTACCAGAGACATCTCGTACAATGCATATATTACATAAAGAAAAATAAAGAATTTAAGTTGCCAAATAATACTCCAATAATAAATTAGTAATAAGCATCTTGGAGAGTACCACTACGTGATAAGGTTAAATTTTGAAAAGAAAAATTGCAAAAAGTAAAATGAATTTCATAATCAGTTATTTGAAGTAATTACCTTTTACAAAAAAAATGTTATATTTCAGCTGAAAATTAGTTTTAATATATTTTTTATAATAACAATAAATTACATATTTATATGATAAACTTAGTAAAAATGATATAAAATAATTATTTATACCATTTAATTTTTATAGAGATTCAATTTAACAAATTCGTTATTTAATAAATTCGTTAAAAAACTTCAGATTATTTCATCCACTATAACTTAATTATTCGTTCATATGCAATATTTAAATGGCTATAAATTTGATGTTATATAATATTAATTTTAAAATTTTTTATTAAATGAAATAATTTCACAATTTAAATTATATTATAATTTTATATTTTTTGTAAAGTATTTTACTATCTTAATTGTAATTTAACTTCCTAAAGTGAACTTGTGGGGTTTTTTATTTATACAAATATATAAAATATATTAATTCCTAAAATATGTATCTAGTAAAAGTTTTTTAAAAATGTATTTCTGTCATTTAGATGGAAACCTGAAAATTGAAATTCTGATTCATTTCAAATATTTATGAAAATGAGACAATTCATGACTCATGCATGGGAAATGAGTTGGCTCATTTCAAGGCGTTCTTTGAAAAATGATCCAAAATTCTATTTTGTAGTCGTTTTTAGGGCTAAAAGTGAGTCAAATTAGCTTATAAACTAATTCGAACTCGATTCGTTAGTAATTCGAACTCGATTCGTTATTAGTTCGATAAGCTGAACTCGTGAGTTGGTGAGTTGAACTTGAGCTTGGAATTGAGCTCATAAAATAAATGAACAGAGTTTGGACTTGGATAAACTCAACTCATTAGCTCGTGAGCTGACTCGATTATATATATATATAATTATTTAAAATTTTATATTTATTTTTATATATAATTTTAATATAGGACATAAATAAAGAATTTATAATTTATTTAAAGATAAAAAATATATAAAATTAATCTTTTTAAATATTTTTTAAAATATATGAGTTATAATTTATTAAGATAGAATTATAGATTATGTTTCTATTATTTGAACCAGCTCGTAAGCTCGAGCCAGCTCGTGAGCTTTTAGTGAACTGAATTTGAACTTAAAAAATAGACTCAATTATTAATGAGTCAAGTCGTGAATCAAACTCAATTTTTGTGAATCAAACTTGAGTTTGGTCTAATTCGACTCAACTCGACTCATTTCTAATCCTAATCGTTTTCATATAAAATAAAGAGCATGTAGAAACGCATTTTTAAAGGACTTTCATGAGATATGATTAATATTATATATATTTTGGTAAAATATATTTTATATATTTATTGAAATAAAAAAACCCGAACTTGTGGAGTTGTGTAATAGTGGGTCCAACCTTGTTTATCCGGGGTTTGTTTAATTGAATAACGTTGAGTGGCTAGGTCTGAAAAAATATCTGGCTGGAAAAAAGCTGGTTATTTGGACGGGAGAACTGCTTTGAGCCACTAGATTTTGATAATGAGTACCACCGAACACAGCTTTTCTTCCAACCAAAAACTTTCAATTTCAATGATAAGATCTTCAAATCATTCCATATTTTTTGAAGAGGAATGGTGTATATTAATGAATGAAAAATTGATGGTATAGAATTTTATAAATGAATTTTCATTGCAAGTATAATTTTTAAACCAATAATAATTTTTTATACAAAAATTTGTTTTTCACAAGTAACAAACCCCTAAAATTAATAATCGAAGTATTCAAACTTCGAGTCGTTCTCCCTAGGAATTGCAATAAAGTGTTTTTGTTATTGGCTATGAAGTATGTTTTGGGGTTTTTGAGTTAAGAGACAAGAAATATAAATTGCAAAGAAATAAACTAACACTAACAAAAACTCTTGGCAAGGTATGAGAACTAGAAGTCCTATCCTAGCTATCCTTATCAATTGGGATGAGAATTGTCCATTGCTCCCACTTAGTTAACCTCTAACTATGAAAGAAAGTCAAGTGGATGAATTAACTTGATTTCACAAATCCTAGCCAAATCATAATGAAAGACTAGCTTTAGTGGCATTCAAGTCAATTAGCAATTTCTAATTATCAATCAACAAAGGAGTTTGATAACTCAAGAGTCACTAATTACTCTACCTAGGCCAAGAGGGAAAAAATCTATTCTAAAATCCAACCAAGCATTTTGTCAAGCACTTAGAAGGCACAAAAGGAAAGCATAGTAAATTGCAAGGGAAAGTAAATCTACACTACTCAATTGTAAGGAATTAACAACAATAAAGCAAATCAACAATAAAGGAAATCAAAACATGAATTGCATTAAAAGGAAAATGGAAGAACAAAAATGCATCAACATAAAAGTAAAGAATTACAATAATTGAATGCTAAACTAGAGAGAGGAAAGGTAGAAGAAGAAGAAATTGCAAAGGAAAAGTAAATCAAAGCATGAAATTAACCTAGATCTAAGAAGTTCTAATCTAGATCTAACCTAATCCTAATTCTAGAGAGAAGTGAGAGCTTCTCTCTCTAGAAACTAACTTTCCCTCCAAAACTAAACTAAACTAAACTAATTGGTCACTAATTGCTCTATCTCTCTTCAATTCTTGGGTTAAATAGCATCAGAAATGAGTTGGATTGGATCCAAAATGCTTCAGAAATCGCTGGCCACGAGTTGCCTTTAGTGAGTCACGTGCAGCTTCCCACACATATGCGTACATCACGCGTACGCGTCCCTATACGCTAGGCAACTATGACAAATTTTATATCATTTTGAAGCTTCGGATGTTAGCTTTCCAACACAACTAAAACCGTCTCATTTGGACCTCTGTAGCTCAAGTTATGATCGATTAAGTGCGACGATGTTAGGATTGACAGCTTTGCGATTCCTTCATTTCTTCATGAGTTCTCCATTTCTTCATGTTTTTTTTTTCATTCCCTCGATCCAATCTTTACCTCCTAAACCTGAAATTACTTAATAAACATATCAAGGCATCTAATGGAATCAAGGTGAATTAAATTTAGCTATTTTAAGACTTAAAAAACATGTTTTCACTCTTAAGCACAATTAAAGGAAAATTTACAAAGCCATGCTATTTTAGTAAATAAATGAAAAAAAAGTTGACAAGATCCTCTAAATTCAACACAAAATAAATCTTAAAAATGAAATTTATCATATATATATATATATATATATATATTTTCATCCGGTTTAGAATGGATCTCAAATAATAAGTCAGATCAAATTAATATTAATTTATTTTTTTCTATTTCTTTTTAAAAAAAATTCAACAATCACATATTCAAAATCATAAAACAACGATTCATGTATTGTTAAATAGAAATACAGAATATCAATTTTTAATAATTTTATTATTATATAATTATTTTAAAATAAGACTTTTTAACAATGTAAAATACTACAACAAGCTAAAAATAATAAAAAAAATCTTTAAATTCCAATTAAAAATTGAAGTGGTGCAAATAACCTTTTTATATTAGGTTTGGAAACGAAATTTTATCACTTGGAGGCTTGGAGGGTTATTCAATGAGAAAAATATTTGGACACAAATTATAAAAAAATGCTAGAGAATTAATATAATTTATTGTTTTTGACTGACAGTTAGTTATTAATGTTTAAAAATTTTAGTTAACAATATATTATTAAATTATTAAATTAAAAAATTAAATTAATAATTACAAATAATTTAAAAAAGTGCTAGGAGTCAATAAATTTTGTGATTTATAGCCATCAATTAGTTATCATTATTATTTTTAATGATATAAAATTTTATCCAATAATATAAAATTATTTATTTTTTATTAATTAAATATTGACCAAATTTTAATAAAAATAATAACCATTATTAGACTTTCTTAATAATAAATTCTGCTAACTATTGAGCATTCCTCAATTCATATAATAATTTTGACCTAACATATTCTATCTTGAGCCTCCATTTTATTGGTGGGTGATGGTAAGTAGTCAAAAAATAATTATAATATAGAAATGTCACATAAAAATTCTTATTCTCTTGATAAGTAAGTGATATACATTTTCTTATCATCTATTATTTTGCTACATATTTAGAGTCATTAATGTTCTTTCCAAAATCAATTTCAGTTTTTTCCAAAGCAAATCCCTAACATCTCTCAATTACATTATTATCCATTAAAATGCAATAATTCTCTGCAAAAATTATGAAAATTAAATTAAAAATTTTTAACAACTTCTACTATACAACTTATATTTTACATATAGACTATTAAAAAATAAAATATAAAATATAAATAAAAATTAAAAAATAAATTTTTAAAAATAATTATTAACTCGTTATATTAAAATCAATAAATAAACATACATATGAATATTAAATAAAAATACTAAAATAATTAAAATCATGACCTATTATTGCACATATGAGATAATTTAAAAAATATAATAAGACATATAGTTTAAAATTTGATAATATTAATTATAAAAATTTATTAATTATAGACATCATATAGGTATGAAATTATGAATATTATGAGTACAAATTATTGATGTTATTAACATAAAATAATGGATGTTATATGTATGAATCTATAGATGTTATGAGTAAATTTATCAATTGAATAAATTAATTTAAGAATTTGATATTTTTTTTAATTCAATTATGATAAATTTAAAAACATATGTGTTAACTTTATAGTTACTTATGCAATAACTAAAAAATGATATGTATATGGATGTAATATCTAATAAACATGAATTTAATTTTTAGATGTTAGTTGTATGTAATCATGGATGTTATGTATATGAACGTAAGAATGTTATGCGTATGAATTTAGTTAGTACAATATAATTATAAATGCACATAAAAGCACAAAAAAAAAATCAGTTTATTATCATACCTCATCAAAGCTGGTGTGTTTTTCATATTCTCGAAAATTGGTTGACTGACAACAATCTCGTCGGGTGAGTCCGTCTGTTGTTCAAATTCTTCATCAGCACCTTCTACAATAAGTACCATATTAAGGTCGAATTCAAATGCCATACTATTTGCAATGAAAAACGCAATTTCTTGTAAAATTCCTTGACTTATACACTATTATGCTTGCAATGGTATTAGAGTCATGATTTTTGAATGATCATAATTGAATTAATAGAAGGTATATATTACAAAGAATCAAGTGCAATTAAAATGCCTTAACGAAAATAAAGAATTAATTATTTTTTTGTATCTCTATTGATTGATATTAAATGCCTTAAGAAAAACAAAGAATCAAGTGCAATTAACTCAGTTAATATATATTATCATTACCGTCCATCATCATCATCAATATTATTATTATTATTATTATTATTATTATTATTATTATTATTATTATTATTATTAAATATAAAAATTAAATTATAAAAAGAAATATTAAATATTGATTACAAGAATATCTAATAACGAGGGATATGATATTATAATTAATATGATTAATAAATGAAGTTGATAAGAATATAATAAATAGAATGATAAGAGAGTAAAATAAATAATAAAACTGTCATTAAATGATGTAAATAAAATAAATTATGAAAAATTTTGGCTAATTATAATTGAAACTTTTTTATTATCAAACTTTTTTCTTTATGGGTCGTCTATTTTGAGAGCCTCGAATAATTAAATTAGACTGTAGACGTGGAGTGATTCGGCTAAAAAAAAAAAAACAGTAATCTCGAAATTTCTAAGTTTTGATCAAAATTAGTGACAATTTTCATTCTCTAGCAATGATTCTTGAAGTTTTCTTTTTGTTTTCGGTCAGAGATTGTTGAAATGTTTAGAGGCCGAGGTCTGCAATGAATTCAGCAGGTTTTAATGGGCTTTAAAATATGACCAACCGACCTAATAGTGACTCCAATCATAGGCCCAAACCATTAACTTTCTTTCGTACATGGGCCTAAACCCTTAACTCATATTTTCAAATTATATTCGCGACAACTTTACCTGTCCAAAAACTAATTTTTCGCTGAATGTCACCTCCAGAAACCCTGAATCCCATCTTACACTACAGATTACAAGAAAAGGTTTATAAAATAGAAATGCAAGACCTTATTAAAAGAACTGCACATCTTATTTTGTGTTTAATTTTTTTAATTTAAAATATAGTTGATTAATTAAGGATAAAGTTAATAATTAAATTGATTTTTGAAGCTATATTTGTACTTTAATTTGATACTTAAAGTTTTAATTTATTTAATTTGATTCTTCAATTTGACATTCATTACTCAGATTAGTCTCTAATTCTGTTTTCGTTATAACATCGTTAATGGTATGTTGAGATAGATTGACAGCTGTCGCGTTAGATTTTCTAATAATTATCTAATGTGGTAATTGAAACATTTTACCTCAAGAGAAATTATAATTAGGATTTTAAATTTTTGGATAAAGTATTGATTTGGTCTCCAACATTTGGGGTGAATTCTATTTTGATCCTTAACATTTTAATTATTTCATTTTTATTCCAAAACATTTAAAATGATATCAATGTTATCTCTCCGTTCACATCCCTCACTAACACTTAACAAAATTGATGTACTATTAAAAATATTTTTGTTAAAACTATATGTTTATTCAACTCACCTCTCCCACCTTTACCTTCTCAACAAATCTAAACTCCATTTTTCTACTCCCTTCTTCCTCCTCTTCAAATTCCTCTTAGAGAATTAATAGTGTGAAACAGAGTAGGAGAATGAAGTTTGGACTTGTTGAGAGGGTGAAGGTGAAAAAAGAGAGTTGAGCAAACATAACTTTAACAAAAACATTATTAATAGTACATCAATTTCATTAAGTGTTAGTGAGAAATTTGACAGTAAAATAACATTGATGCCATTTTAAACGTTTTGATATAAGAATAAGAGGATTAAAACGTTAAATACTAAAATAGGATTCACCCCAAACGTTGGGGACTAAAATAATATTTTACCCTAAATATTTCATAGAAAGCAAATTGAGATTAAAAAAGAGTTTCAATTGTTACTTCAAATAGCCGTCAAGAATTTAGCGAGATAGTTGTTAGTTCATCTCAGTAAGTTATTAATTATTCTGTGACAAAAATAAGGTCAGAGACTAATAGTAGCATTTGTTTTAAGGTACTGAAACGGAGACTGAGGCTGAAACTCAATATCATGTTTGTTGCCTCAGAAATTAGTACTAAAATTTGGTGATTTCTTCCAAACCCATGGCAATTTTGTGGGTAAGTTACCCTTGCACATGTGTCATCATCTCAGCCATTGATTAAGAAAATTTTCAACCTTTCATTAATGCATTCATTGATAATAGCAAAAGCCTTTAATGAACATATACTATAACAAATACTACATTAATTATTGTATATATATTATATAGTGTATTGGGGAACATTTATAATTATAATTTATAATCTCTAACTTATTTTTCATTTTATAAAATACCCTCCATCACTTTCTGAAATTCAACATGCATGTCTCACAAGCCTTTAATTCATGTTTCACTTCCTAGAAAACGCATGGAACCCACTGCCCACTGGTTTTTTCGCCTTTGTTCTATACCCACTACCCAACCCTGAAATTTGTTATCCTAGAACCCACTACCCAACCCTGTTTGATTTTTTCGCCTTCGTTCTATACCCAGCGTCCATTTAGCAAGAATGATCTCCTTCGAGTAACAGGTTTCGGAACTGGTACTCTGCTTTCGTCGGATTGGCGTCGACGTCAACTGAGGAGAGGGCGAACGCTAAACTGATGTGGCTCCGGTAGAGAAATTTGTAGCAGAACTTCTGCTAGATCCGAAGCTGTGGCTGCTGGAAGCTGGTTTACCAACATTCATTTTTCGGCTGCCTTCGAATTAGGTGCGTCGGATTAGGTAAAGGTCACCTCCCTCCGACTCCGACAGTGCATTTTTTATTTGTTGAAGCTCAACCTCTGGTTGTCATCAAGGTATGTCCGATTAAGTTATTTTCTTAATCCAGATTAGTTTAATTTGGATGATAGTCTATGCCTTTTAAACGGTTCTCTGTTTAGGATGTTGGGTTGCTATCCTTGAATTTGGAAATTAAGTTACATTATCCAGTTTTATGCTGTGGCTAGCTTTGGGGAATTCAAATTAAAACCTAATACTGGGGTCGAAAACAGTTGGGTTAGTTTAATTGGTTTTGGTTCATTTAATTTTACATGCAGCTTAGTTTAGCTTCCCGTAGTTGCTGCCATTGGCTCTGTTTATTGACATTTTGGGGTAAAATTATGGCAGGGGTTAAATTATGTCCATAAAGGAGGATGATGTTAAGAATGATTCTGATAATGATTTGGGTGATGATTTCGATTATCAACCGAATGTAGAAGATGATGCTGATGACAACGATGTGGATTCGCTGGATTCCACTAACAAGAGTGAAGAAGTTTGTGGTGTAAAAAGAATAGCGGATTTAATGGTGGAGGATATTTGGAACCTGGAGTTTAGGACGGAGGATGAGGCTTGCCAATTTTATAACGCTTATTCTTGTTGGCATGGATTTGTAATGAGGAAGGACGACGTGGTTAGGGATAATCAAGGTAGAATCATTAGCAGGCAACTTGTTTGCAACAAAGAGGGCTGGAGAAATATGAGGTCTCTTGATATGGATGATAGATCAAGGGAGGCAAGGTCACTAACGCAAACCAAGTGTCCAGCTCGGCTTAGGGTAAACCTTGACTACGGCTGCGGTAGATGGAAGGTATCATGTTTTGTGGAATCTCACAACCACGATCTGACGCCACCCCAATTTGCGCATCTGGTACTGGCCAATCGTCATCTAACTGTCACTGATAGAGTCCAAGTGAAAAATCTTCATAATTTTGGTGTCAAGAGCTGCCATATTATGGGGTATATTGCATTCCAAAAGGGTGGATATCGTCATGCTGGCTTCACACGAAAAGATTTGTACAACCACATCGATCGCTATCGTCGGGCAAAAGTTAAAAACGGGGATGCCAATGCGGCAATGAACTATTTGATTGGCAAGTCAAACAACGATCCGCTGTTCTTTGGAAAGTATACGTTCACTAGTGACGAAAGGCTGGAGCATATTTTTTGGGCAGATGGGCAGTCAATTATCGACTATCGCTGCTTTGGAGATATTGTTGCCTTTGATTCAACCTACAAGAAGAATAAATACAACAATCCTTTGGTCATTTTCTCTGGATGCAATCATCACGGGCAGACTGTTATCTTCGGCTCCAGCCTACTATCCGACGAAACCACAGAGACGTATAAGTGGTTGTTGGAAACCTTTGTTGAAGCGATGGGTGGGAAAAGTCCAAAAGCAGTAATAACTGACGGAGACCTTGCCATGCGAGATGCAATCAAGAATGTTCTGCCTGATGCGACCCATCGGTTATGTGGATGGCATCTGCAGAGAAATGCATGTGAAAATATAAAGAATTCTAATTTCCTGCGCGATTTTAAGGGTCTTATATACGACAACAACGACCAGAGAGACTTTGATCGGAGATGGGCAGCCATTTTGGATAAGCACAACCTTGTTGGTAGTACCTGGATGGAAAAGACGTACGAAACTCGTGAGATGTGGTCCCATTGTTTCCTCCGGGATAATTTTTTCGGTTACATAAGGACGACATCACAGTGTAAAGGTATAAATTCTCTCATCAGATTTTATGTTAATCGCAAGAACACCCTCATTGACTTCATGCATAACCTGGATAGGGCCTTAAAGGAGTATAGAAACAACGAATTAATAGCTGACTTTAAGTCTCAGTGCTCAGAGCCAGTGATGATTACCTCATTGGAGGTATATGAAAGATCTGCATCATGTTATTTCATGCGAAACATTTTCAAGGAAATTCGTAATGAGATTCAGAGGGTAGGGGCTTTGAATATAACGATACTAAGCACAACCTTGGACAAGGTAGAGTTCAGTGTGACTGCTCTCGGAGACCCGGCCAAAGATCGACGGGTGGAAGTCGATAGAGGTAAGAATCTGTTCTCGTGCTCGTGCAAGCTGTTTGAATCATGTGGTATTCCCTGTAGTCATATCTTATGTGCCATGAAGTTCGAAAACATACTTGAGTTTCCAGATTCGTTGATATACAAAAGGTGGACAAAGAATGCAAAGAACGAATTTATTAGCACAGAAATGCCTGTGAATGATGACATCGAAAGGGTCTTAAAGTTTCGAGTTTGAGCATTGGCATCGAATTGCAACAAGCTGTGTGATATTGCTTGCAAGGATCTTGCAGACTTTGATGAAGTCCAGTCTGAACTTGTCAATTTAGTTATCCGCCTGCAGTCACGCAAACAAGGCAAGTCAACTCCTAATGTTAACTTAGAAGGCATCAACGATCCCTTTGTTGTCAAAAGCAAAGGAGCCCCTTCCAAGAGGTCTTCTTGGAGGAAGAAGAGAGCATGCTCTAATTGCCACAAGTACGGTCATTACTACAAGCACTGTCCAGATCTGATGCAGCATAGTGTGGAAGGTAACCCTCGCGATCGATCATACGGCAATGCATCAGCCAAGGACTCAGGTTTTAGTCCAGAAAGGTTTGCTAATTCTTCGAGGTCGTTCTCAATTAAGTCTGAACACCACTCAGGACCTAATACCAATGTACGATTTGTTTATTCTAAATAGGCTCCTGCTGTGAAAATCTTGTTCGGTGTGTGTCCCTTTAAAAACCATTAAACTATGTGAATGCTCCCCTGTTTGCGCAGCCTTTTAAAAAGGGTGGAACAAGGAAGTTTACGGCGACGGGTATAAGGAACCGGAAGGGTAAAGACAACACTTTTGTTGAGGTAATTTCTTTGAATATAAACATCTAATTTCCATGTCATGAACTGGGTAAATTAATGAAGATCTCGTTCTTCTTGTCTAAAAAAAATTTATAAAACAGCGGAGCCTCCATGAAAGCCGCGAATCCATTGACATCGCGTCCACGAATGGTGTTTTCAATAAAAATCTCTACTCGTTAACACAGGTGTGATGCGTAAAACTCCTCTTAACCACTTTGCGATGAATGACCATTATGGTTTTATGCATGATTATAGTTTCTGATTGGGAATTATGATGTTATCAGCAGGTGAAGGAGTCACAGCAGGACAAAAGACATTCATTCACGAACTATGAATGCGTTAATGATGTCATTGATGATAAATGTGACACACGACATGTGCAGATCGATGTCCGAGATCCGTTACCATCGTCACTGCCTTGTGGCAACAAACAAGGATCGTACATGGCATTGTTCGCGTCAATGCATAGGACACTTTGACCATTTGAAGGAATTAGTCTTTTGAATTTAGTGCAATACAAGTATAATTGGTTCTAAAAGCATGATCTATCCTGATTTACTGACCGCAATGTATTTGTCACTGCTTGGTATTGAGGAGTTTTAAGTTGTAGTTATTTACGTTAACTATGAATATGTCCATTAGGGTGATAATTATGTTCAATAATATGTATGTGATTTGCTTACATTGCTGTATTCTCGTTGCAGTAAATTGTGGTTGACTTTTGGGTAACGAGCTGCTACCATTGTGATTATGCAATTCAGTTGATCAATTAGAGTTGTGTAAATTGATTTTTTTCCCTACTTAGTCCATTATGATGACAATAATGTTGAATAATATGCATGTGTTTTGCTTACATTGCTGTATTTTAGTTGCAGTTTATTGTGGTTGCATTTGGGGTAAGGACTTCCTACCATTGTGGTTATGCAATACAGTTGAAAAAATAGAGCTGTGTTAATTGATTTTTTTCCTTTCTTAGTGCATTTGATTTACCAACCAAATTATTAGATTGAATGGGTTGTAGTCTCCAAGGTTGAATTGTTCATAGATGGTTTTAAATCTCTTTTGTAACGTTGAGGTTGTGAATCTACTTTGTTATTATGGATTTCCTATATTCATTAAAAATTTTATTTAAGGGGAAATGACACACTGTGTATGAAAGCAGTTTGAAATATATATAGATATATGAAGCAGAAAATTCATAAACACAAACACATTTTTATTCGCTCATATCATAGTTTCGATCATTAGGTTCAATAACATTTTGAAGTTGTTAGAGTCTTACATACTGACAGAATTTAACATTAAGAACAATAAATGTTTGAAACACTGCGGACATTTCCTTTAAGTTGAACAATAGCGAATCTTTCTATGTTATCAGCTATTTGACTACAACATGACTTTACTTTGATAGGCAGGGTTTTGCTTCCTGGGATTGAGAGCTTGAATATTTCCAAAATGTAGTCATCTAGCATCTGTAACATTGTTGACTATTATGACCTAATATTAAGAAAACTCAGCACGATAACTATACACAATAGATGAATAAAAAAAATCAATTAATTCAGTAAACCTAAAAAAAAGGATGCACGAAACTGCTACTTACCCTTTAGCCTTTGGGTTTTAGGTTCTTCATCAATTTCCTTTCCCAGTGGACACAACCTACTCCGTGGTGTTTCCAATGTTTCATACATTTGAATCTGATTTCAAATTGATTAAAAAAAAAACACCAAATGAGAAACACACAGATCCTAATACCTTATAATGTACAAAGTCAAACATGTTAATCCAAGGGGAGATAAATGAGTTATTACGATGAAGATTTGCACTTGAACGCCCGAAAGGTACTCACCACCACGAACATGATAGGGCTGAGGAGATAGGATGATGATATTAAAGTATGCGGTGGCCTACTTCATTTACGATTATGGATCACCCCTCATGCATGTAGTTGAGAATGTGTTAGAATAATTTCCAAAATGACATTCTACGTTAATTAATATTAAGCAACTACTAGTAAAACAAAATCAGTTGCTAGTTCGTGCTTTGTAACGCAGATCATAGACAACCATGAAATCTGATATCGTTGGAACTACCAACCGGAGATAAAATAAAAGGAAAATGGAGCATGAAAGAAGATATCAGTGTTTGGTTAAATGAAGGTTGGCACAGAATTAATGAGTTACTAGGATTAAAGCATGGATATTTTGTGGTTTTTAAGAGTACAAGTTAATCCAATTACAATTCAATGGTGATTCAATCTAGTATCTCAGCGATCGATTATTGTAGTTTGAGAAATTTTTTGTTACGATCGCAAACGCGCGAATCGGAAAATCATTTCCAACACGGCAGTGATTGTGACGAAAATTTGACAGACTGGAATAATCGACCTCTGAGTCACATTAATGGATCACACACGAATTTTAACTTAGGATTGACCTTAACACGTACATACCACAAAAATACTCAAACTTTAGTCCCTGTAACTTGAGAACTCTATACCAAACATTCATTTAACCAAACGCTAACCTCTTCATTCTTACTCTCCTTTGCGTTTATTTCATTTCCGCTTGGTAATTCCAACGAATTCAAATTTCATAGTATAAAACAGATCCCCTTTTATTAGGTTTGCGTCAGACAAAATTTTAACAGCTTATTTTCTAACAACATAGACAAAGCTAAATACAATATTACGTACCGATTCATCTGTAGTGGTCGGAAGGAAAACGGGTCCGGGCATTGTATAATAGCTGAATCTTAAGCTTACATGTGTTCCAGTATGAGTATATCGAGACTTCATACATCCTTCATGCAGCAGCAAAGGTTATTGACCATCATCTTCACTATTGTTCGCATGTACCTCATCCGTTAGTGTTTTTGGATATAATTAGGTGGCCTAAAAAATGACTTAAAAATCAACCTGGTTGCACAAACAACGACGCCAAAAATAACATATATAGAAATTTCGTATTCATTGAAGCAAAGAAATCAAATATTCACATACCCGAAAATAAAGAGATCCACCAAACTGCTACGAATCCTGTAGTCTTTGGGTATTAGGTTCTTCATCAATTTCCTTTCGCACTGGACACAACCTTCTCCGTGTAGTTTCCAATGTTTCAACACCTGTCCATCTGATTTCAAGGTAATTAAAAAAAAGCAAATGAGAAACACACAGATCCTTATAACTTATAATGTACAAAGTCAAACATGTTAATCGAAGGGAAAACGAAGGAGTTCTTACGATGAAGATATAGGGTTGAACGCCTTAAAGGTAGAAGCCACCACAAACATGATATGGCTGAGGTGATAGGATGATGATATCAAAGTATGCGGTTACCTACTTTGTTTGTTTATGATTCTGGATCACCCTCTGATTACATCTGCTTAAGGACCTTAAGAAATAAAAAAAAGTACACACTCCACGCTAGACCTGGAACCCAGCTGAGATCCAAACCCAACTACAATAAATTACCCAGCCTTGAGTCATTAAAAGAAACTGCGGTTGGGCTATTTTACTCATTGATTGGGCCGAATTAAGTTTTTAATATTCTGTTCATGTACCAAAAAGAAAAACATTTTTCATTAAACCAAGTTCAAAAAAAAAATTAACTGGTGACATATGGCTTCCTTCAAACATTACCAGTGTTTTCATCTTTCTCGATTTACTTTTTTTTCTTTAACATTTTAAGGTCCAAGAAAACCAATTTTAAAAAAAATCCCCCTTTAAATGGTCAATTTAATACCCAACATATTAAGAGAGTTTCATTTACAAAAATATAAGGTTTTGTTGTCTTCCTCACCGATTGGGCCAGATTTTTTTTTATTTTTTGTAAAGGCCAACAAAGTAATCAATTTATTCTGGCATTACTTCAAAAAAAAAAAAATAAGGCAACTCTGCCATTTGTACTTGGAAAACTAATTTTTGTCCAATCAAGTTAAAATGGAAAAGTCAATTAAAAAACGAGCAGAAACCTATAATATTTGCGAATGCGATTCTGTTTTAGTTAATACTTAATACTGAAATTTGTTTTCAACTTAATAACACCCAAAAAACGTCAATATAATTGTTCAACAAGCAAGAAACATATAATACTTCCTAAACCTACGAGAAAAGTCTTAGCATGATATATGGACAAAGAGGTCAAACACAGGGGCATTACGCCTTCAGTTACTCATCCTTATGCATCCTATCTGCATCGAACCTGGATGATCGTCACTGGCTCATTTGATATCACCTCGAAGACCCCCACACCACCTGGCTTGAAGTTGCACAATGAAGCAAAGTTCTCCCATCCTCCAGAAATAACGCCGAAGCTACCATCCCTTTTTCCACTGTACCTTGTATATGTAGCTTCGACCTGTATGTGGCCATGTGTAAGGATGATAGGGTGCCTCTGACCAGTGAAGTGACTGAGATGAGAAACGTTCGGCTGATTATAACACAAGAAATTTCAGTTAGTATTAGCTAATTTAATGCTTTCTCCAGTAAAATAATATTTCAACCAAAATGTTGCAACAACTTAACGCTTACCAACAATCGCGACGACATCATGCGAGCAGTTAGGTCCATCACAAAAAAAGGCCACTTGCTTTTGACCTTTGCGGCAACCGCTCTAGCACTAGCTGAAGGAGGGATGTTGATACACTTTAAAATTTCATAATTACCAGTCCTTACATATGGTGGTTCTTCAGGATCACGGAGTTGGTATGAATTCTCAATGTCACCAAAATCAAAAATCCGGACTTGGAAATTGGAGTTTCCTTTGTGTGTGAAATATAGCATGGAGTCCAGATTGATTTTGTACATTTGGTAGAACTCCTCCCAACCACGAGTCAATGCAATTTTGCCACTTTGGAGTTGCGTCCAGAAGCACCGACAGGGGTTATTCCTTCCGTCAGGCACAACCAGGTCCAGGTAGGGGGTACGGTTTGGTAGCTCATCGGGAGTTATAGGTAATGACTGTTACACATAGGTCAAGTTCTGTCAAAACATCGATAGCATTGCAAAAACTTTAAAATTAAGAGGTGTGTAGTCAAGGGATGTTAATTACCAGTTTGAACATTGATGGCCTTATTACTGGCTTCAGAAACCTCAACTTGTAGTTCTGTGTGGTACCGTGATCCATCGCTTGCACTCTCTTACCCTTGTCCTTCGAAGACGTCATCTATGGCAAGTGTCACACAGTGATCAAGTTCAAAAAGGAACAAAATCAGAGTTCATTTAAAAAAACTCATACAGTTGAATCTTTTGATTTAAAATCAACACACATGCATGTTTTTGGAATTGGAAACAAAGTGGTTCAATTTTTCCACATACAGTGCAACTATATTTTGTTGAAATGGTTTAGTGTCGTGATCTATTGAATCTTTAACAGAACAATCTTAATCAAACCTAAATGCATAAAATCCTTTTCAGACGAACAAATCAGAAACCCAAATCAGTCACCCATTCATTTAAAAAAGGTTAACTGTCTTATTTTGATTTTACAACGATAACATTTTTATTACATTGACACTACATGCAAATGATGATTAATAACCGATCACCATCAGGAGAAGAGTTAGGATAGAGTTTCACCTTGTTTGACATTTTCTCCGAGACGAAGCTGTTGGAGTCGATACCTTCAGCAGCAAATTGTGTGTTAGGTTGGGGTTACTATGAGGAGTGTTTTGTGAAGGAAGATGGAAAGTGAATAGTGATTACTGAAGGATACTTATGTTACACGCTTGTGAATGAAAAAAAAATATAAAGTAAAAAATGAGGGATTAAAACGCGGCGTTTAAAAAAAATTGAAATTTTAATTTAGCTATTAAAACCTTGCGTTTTTCGATAATCTCCAACAAATATTCTGTTCTATCCCAATAACTCTCCGTTAATCCCTCTCCATCGATTCCCGTTTTCAACGAAAAACTAAACAAAATTTAATTTACCTCTAAAAAAAAAAAGAAATCCTAGAAAAATGAAATTATTAATTGTTTGCTATTAACCCAATTAATGTTTGCAAAGTTGTTGGAACACATTTTATGACTTAAATAAAATAATTAATTTAATTAATCGGTTTATACGTAACTACTACTATTTCCTTTGAAAATTAAATTCTTCAACATTTGTTACTAGCGAAATTAATGCTAGATTAAAATATAACCGGTAGAAACTCGAAACAAACGTTTTAAAATTTTTAAATTTAAAATCAATTTTTTAAATAATTTGATTACTGGGTATCTTTTTTTCTTTTTTTAAATGCCTGTGACTACCTATTTTGATAACTATTAGTGTTTAAATTTAAATTCTTCAATGAAAATTATTAACCTACACAAAACTAAAAATCTTTCATGTTTGAGGCAAAAGTAACTGGGTAAGTTAAAATGTTGAAATCATTTGATTACTTGCTTTCTTGATACCTAATAGTATTTAACAACAACGTGTATTAGCAATGGATAACAATTCCATTTTGAAAACATTTTCTGATTCAATTAAAGGGGATCTATGCACATTTATAAACGACACATTTCCAAAATATTTTGATAATCAATCAATTAAAGGATATTTTACGTTTTCCAAAAATTAGGATAACACTGAGTTGGCTAATAATAAGTACCCTCTACCGCTGATTCGACGTTTGGATTAATTTTACATTAAAAGGTTTAATAAATTCTCAACTAACATAGTAACATAGCAAAAAAACTGAGACAAAAAAAAGTTACACTCATTAATCAACTATTCTTCGTCTGAACACTTCCTTGGCATCTCCCTCCCTTCAACCACAGCCATCTTCGAAGTAATTAAACAAGAATGGAGCCTGGATTCCGGTAAGCATCTTCTTCAATTTTTACTACCTCCTTTGATAGCAGCTATATCTGTAAAGAATAAAATCGAGCATATTTAAATAACTGCATGCAGAGAATAAGTAAATAAAGAGTCACAAAATGTTTGGCTACTCCCTTCTTTTAGGTTTCGGTCCCCTGTGTTTTATTTGTTGTTGTTTCTTCATGTTGGTTAGGTATGTTAATGCATTAAGGAACATACAACAATCGTACAACCAGTTTTATATCTTCGGGCTCTTTGCAACAGATGTACATATATCCACAATTTTTCCTTCTTTCGTTGTTATGATTCTGTTAAAAAACATTTGGAAAACTAACTTGCCATGGTTTTGTCTTGTTCCACCACAGGATGATGTTGAATTCCCACCTAATATCGTGAATCTATTCAAGTGGTACAGTACCACTGATCTTTATTTAATAGACATTCAAGATAATTGCCTCCACATCACGCCCAAGAGAGACGGTGACAGGTTCTGGATTAAGGGAGCTGATTTAGGGAGGATACGACGCATGTATAGACGATGTTCTTTGCTAAGTGTGGAGCTTAGGTACGTTGGCTGGGGAGTATTCTACATGATCGTCAGAGACATTAACCGGAAAGATGAACCTTCGTGTGTCGTTGATGAACTGTATGCGTCGAAGGTGTTGCCTGAACATATTATACAACGCTTAGCTTTGGTGTGCGGTGCTTACTTCAACAAAGAAGCCCAACTTAGAGTCTACCACACCGAGATGTTCCTTAGGAATCACCGCCGGAGCCAACAACAGCAATATTCCCATACTCAGCAGTCAGGGTTAGTAACATCTGACCACTATTTTCTGGTCTATTTTCTCACGTTTTCATGTTTTATGCCTAAATTTTTTTAACTCAACTACAGTGTAAACAAGAGGCAACATGGCGGGGGGCTGAGGCAGGTCCTAGTAAGCGACAGCGACCCGAGACCTCTCCTGACTCGTCCGTCAACCAGGGGTCAACTTAACAGATTTTTGCAGACCTTTAAAATTTCCTGTGTAGTGTAATTAATCAAAATGTTATTCCGAATGTGTTATTTTGTATGTGATGTTCTGTGTTTGACATTTGGTGACCAGTTGTGATATTCTATGGTTTGTATTTATGGTGCATATCTTGCATTCTATTTTATTGCGACTACGTTTGGTTATAAGCAGTGTATTGACCAAATAGTGACTGCTACTGAATGCAAATACAATGCTACTGAATGCAAATGATACTGTTTGCACATATCAAATATGATAACAATAGTATGTGGGAAAACAATCGATTAGGTTAAGCATTTAACAGAAAAAAATTTCATGTTAACTGTTAAACAATCAGTTTTGCCATGAAAAGAATTTTAGAGGTTTAGCTATTCTTCTTGTTTAAGATTTGTTTGTGGCCATAACAAAATCATTGTCACAATATTGTATTCTCTCAAGAATGTTGTGTTTATTTGATTTCTTCACTTTGTTATTTGTTAATTGGGGCACTCTCCCGGTTTTGGGTTTTAAAAAGCTAAAAAAAAAAACGAAACGTACTAGAGTTCCAAAACAAGTACATTGTCACTGGCCCACTTAAATTTCAATTGGAATTTTTGGACATAGTGTATAATCCTTTATGTTTTAGAAAGATTTTTTTTCTAACAACAGCTTTAGGGCCCACGAAAAAAACTAAACTTATACACAAAGTGTTTGCCACATACACCAGTCCGATTTCAAAATGTCCAACTAAAAAAGGTGATATTCAACTAATATATTTCCAAAAAACATTCCTGGTATGTCTCCTACGTTAGTCCCAACAAGTTCAAGTACATCATAATATCTTATGTTTGGGAGGTGGATGGTGAAGGACTCCAAACGACATGAACTTAATTAATGGTCATAAGGTTTGTTATTTCCAATTTAAACTTCATGACCACAGCCGAATAAGGAACCAGATTGATCAAGATTATATCAAAAAAATCCGGTAACATGGAAAGATAATTTAACTTGGATAAAAAAAATGACCATATAACGTATAAATCAGCTCCCTTAACAAGTAAAGATTCTGGTGTAACTAAATTATTTTGAAAAAACGACACTAACTTTTATCATCTATTGTAGACTAATTCACACAGCGATAATGTGTTCCTGTCCACCATCTGATCCAACTTTTCATGTCTTGTATGGTATGATGAACAACATTTTTGTCCCCCATGATAATGCGCAGGATTAATGCGTCGTTGAAAAGAACGAAAGCAAAATCACCCGAGTCTATGTCCCTCCGAGGCATGACTGTCACCCTTTGAACCACATGACCAAAGAAGTTGCAGAAAAACTCAGCAATGCCATCTGCAGTGGGCATGGACTCTCGACCGAAGCATACAGTCAGTGTCTTTGGATGTTCCGCGTCATCCAGCTCCTTGCAGACGTACTTATACTTTCCCTTATCTTGCTCAGTTTGCCTTCCTCCTTGTTGCATATGCAATCCTCGGCCATTGTTATGTCTACTCGATGCCTCTGGTGCAACTGATATGCACTGGTCTTGTGTGTTGAAACCCAATAGTCTTTTAGGATTCCTCTGATACTCCAACCACACGGCATCCATTGTTATGTCGCCTAGAATTCTAGAGCAAATGTTTGAGAGGGTATCGGGAATTATCGTTAGGAGGACGGATCTCATCCTATGAACCTGGTATAAGGTGAGCTCAGTTTTTAGCACGTGTCCGAGGGTTTCGAGTTTTCTGGATTTCTCCACAACCCCTGAGAACTCCGGAAATAGTAGGCATTGCAAACAGATGACACATTCCTCGGCAAGACTGTTCATAAACCAGCCTTCCTTTTTTATGGTTGTTTGCACAATACCACTCAGTCCCATGGTCTCCATTGACAGTAGAAATGGCATGACCATCAAGGACTGTTTAACTTCACGGTGAAGGACTTGTGTCAGCATCCTGAATGCAGTTCGATCGATTCCATGGAACATTTCCAAACATTCGATTGCCATGCTTGAGGGCTTCCTTCTAGTATCCATGTTGTATGGGGTAGAATTTGTAAGCATATAGTTTGTAGTTGTAGTTTTTTATGCGTAGACCACCAACTCATTGCCTCCTTCTTATACGCATGCAGCATGGTCTCCACTTTATTGCACCATGTTCTTGCTTGTAGTCCTAGACTAACCATCACCTAGTTAATTGGAATATTATTTAATGGCCTTAATTACGTGGTATACAGGTATATGGTATTATGGATACCACTAGGTGCGGTTTATAGTTTCTTCTTGAAATAGAACATGCGATAACTTTATCTAATAAGGAGAAATTGAAATTAAATTGGGTATACCTACCCATATTTTATGAATCATACCAAGTTATTTAGCTTAAGCAACTTTAAACCAAAACTGAGTTTTAGTGCTATCGATGTGTTCAATTTAGGGTTCACGGTTTACTGTGTACGGTTCAAATTGTACGGTTCAATGTGTAATATTTAAGGTTCACGGTTTATTCGTTAGGTCTTATAGTGAATGGTTTATGGTTTATGGTTTGGCGGTTTCGGGTCCATTGTGTACGGTTCAATGTGTATGATTTAGTGACTAGGTCTAAGAGTGAATGGTTTCGTGCCTATGGTTTATTGTTTGGCGGTTTCCCAATCAATGTGTACGGTTTAGTGTTCACGGTTTGGTCGCTAGGTCTTTTAGGCTGCGTTTGTTTCAGAGAACAGGACAGGAAAAGACACTGAGAACAGGACAGGACAAGACACTGATGGACAGAGACACAAAATTTTGTGTTCTTGTATTCTGTTTGGTGATAAAATAGAACAAATTATAAAAATTTAATTTATTCTCATTTTTTTTCATTCAAAAAATTTGAGATGAAAAATATAATAATAAAAAAATATAATTATGAAAAATTAAAAAAAATAATGAAAAAAGAATGAAAAATAAGTTGTGTCCCTTGTTAGTGTCCCCGTGTCCTTCCTGTCAGGATGGACACAAAATACACTAATTCAGTGTCTCTGGACACACTGTCTCTGTCCATGTCTCCTTTGTCAAACATGATTTTGTGTCTCAGTGTCCATGTCTCAGTGTCCTGTCTTTGTAAACAAACGCAGCCTTAGTGAATGGTTTCGTGTCTATAGTTTATGGTTTGCCGGTTTCCGGTTCAATGCGTACGGTTCAATGTGTACGGTTTAGTGACTAGGTCTTATAATGAATGGTTTCGTGCCTATGGTTTACGGTTTGGCGGTTTCCGGTTCAATGTGTAAGGTTTAAGGTTCACGGTTTGGTCGTTAGGTCTTATAGTGAATGGTTTCGTGGCTATGGTTTACAGTTTGCCGGTTTCCGGTTCAATGCGTACGGGCTAGGGTTCACGGACTAGTTACTATGTTTTAGATTGAATGGGTTCGTGCCTATGGTTTATGGTTTCGTGCATATGGTTTACGGTTTGCCGATTTCCGGTTCAATACGTACAGTTCAATGTGTACGATTTAGTGACTAAGTCTTAGAGTGAATGGTTTCGTGCCCATGGTTTATTGTTTGGCGGTTTCCCATTCAATGTGTACGGTTTAGGGTTCACGGTTTGGTCGTTAGGTCTTATAGTGAATGGTTTTGTGCCTATGGTTTATGGTTTGGCGGCTTCCGGTTCAATGTTTACGGTTTAGGGTTCACGGTTTGATCGCTATGTCTTTTAGTGAACGGTTTCGTGTATATGGTTTATGGTTTGCCGGTTTCCGGTTCAATGCGTACGGTTCAATATGTACGGTTTAGTGACTAAGTCTTATAGTGAATGGTTTCGTGGCCATGGTTTATTGTTTGGCGATTTCTGCTTCAATGTGTACGGTTCAATGTGTAGGATTTAGTGACTAGGTCTTATAATGAATTGTTTTGTGCCTATGGTTTACGGTTTGGCGGTTTCCGGTTCAATGTGTAAGGTTTAGGGTTCACGGTTTGGTCGTTAGGTCTTTTAGTGAACGGTTTCGTGTATATGGTTGATGGTTTGCCGGTTTCCAGTTCAATGCGTACGGTTCAAATTAAAACGGTTTAGTGACTAGGTCTTAGAGTGAATGGTTTCGTGCCAATGGTTTATTGTTTGGCGGTTTATGGTTCAATGTGTACGGTTTAGGGTTCACGGTTTGGTCGTTAGGTCTTATAGTGAATGGTTTCGTGGCTATGGTTTATGGTTTACTGGTTTCCGGTTCAATGCGTACGGGCTAGGGTTCACGGACTAGTTACTATGTTTTAGATTGAATGGGTTCGTGCCTATGGTTTATGGTTTGTCGATTTCCGGTTCAATGCGTACGGTTCAATATGTAGGATTTATTGACTAGGTATAAGGTCTTCGAGTTAATGGTTCCAGTTTTATAGTGAGTAGAATCAATGTTATGCTACTATCAATTATACACAAAAAGTTCCAAACACATTACTAATAGTTAGTTGTAAGTTTCGTTATTTTCTTTCGGGGAAGGAAGTGCTTTGCGATGAGGGATGGGAAGTTCAGTCTCCTATAAGTAATAGGCAACGGGCCTAAAGGTGGAAAGCAAAAAAAGTCATTATGCAATAAATTAGATGATGAGTGTCCATGACAAACGAAAAATCAAAGAAGTGTGTGGGAGACAGGTAATGTTATACACATAGTTAATGAAAAGGAATATAACTCATAGGAAATGGAAAAAAAATTTCCCTTTTCTTGAGCTATCAGCAAATACGTGTATGATTTTCATACTAACCTTTTCGAGTGTTTAGCCGTCGCATTAAACTTTGTTGTGGACTAAATCTTTGACCGGGTGTGTGATAATAAGAGATAACAACAAACATAATTCTGTTATATGAGCATATTACTTTATGAGAAGTAATTGATTAAACTTAATGGAGACAAGCATTCATTACGAAAATTAAAACAAATCTTCCAGTAACCGATTGGTTAAAGAAAAAAAAATAGACAACAACAACAACAACAACAAAGCCTTGTCCCACTAAGTGGGGTCGGCTACATGAATCAAATGACGCCATTGTGCTCTGTCATGTATCATGTCTACAGAGAGAACGTTTACATGTAGGTCTCGTTTGACCACCTCATGGATGGTCTTCTTAGGTCTTCCTCTGCTTTTCGCCCTTTGTCCATCTTCCATCTCATCCACCCTCCTGACTGGATGTTCTATCGGTCTTCTTCTCACATGTCCAAACTACCTGAGACGCGATTCAACCATCTTTTCCACAATGGGTGCTACTCCAACTCTCTCCCTTATATCTTCATTCCTTATTTTATCCAATCGCGTATGACCACTCATCCATCTCAACATCTTCATCTCTGTCACACTCAGCTTATGTTCGTGCTCCCCTTTAGCCGCCCAACACTCCGTACCATACAGCATAGCCGGTCTTATAGCGGTGCGATAGAATTTACCTTTAAGTTTTAAATGTACTTTTTTGTCGCATATAAAACCAGATGCACTCCGTCATTTTGACCAACCTGCTTGGATCCTATGATTTACATCCTGTTCAATCTCTCCATTATCCTGTATGATGCACCCAAGATACTTAAAACTTTTAACTTTTCGTAGGGTGTTTTCTCCAATCTTCACCTCTATATTGGGGTTTTCCCTTCTCAGACTGAACTTACATTCCATATATTCCGTCTTGCTACGGCTTATGCGCAGACCATACACTTCTAGAGCTTCTCTCCATAACTCCAACTTCTTATTTAGGTCTTCCCTTGACTCCCCCAAAAGGACGATATCATCAGCAAAAAGCATGCACCATGGCACAGGCTCTTGGATGTGCTCTGTGAGTACTTCCAAGACTAATGTGAAAAGGTATGGACTTAAGGATGATCCCTGGTGTAATCCTATACCAATAGGGAATTCTTCTGTCACACCACCTTGAGTCTTCACACTAGTTGTGGCCCCATCATACATGTCTTTAATTGCCCGAATATATGCGATCCTTACTCTCCTCTTTTCTAAAACCTTCCATAAGACCTCCCTTGGTACCCTATCATACGCTTTTTCCAAATCAATAAACACCATATGTAGATCCCTTTTATTACTACGATACCTCTCCATCATCCTTCTTAATAGGTATATCGCTTCAGTGGTAGATCTTCCTGGCATAAATCCAAATTGGTTCTCTGTTACTTGTGTCTCTTTTCTCAACCTCCGTTCTATCACCCTTTCCCATAACTTCATAGTATGACTCATAAGCTTAATCCCTCTATAGTTTCCGCAACTTTGTATATCCCCCTTATTCTTGTAGATAGGTACCAAGGTGCTCTTTCTCCACTCATCATGCATCTTCTTTGACCTTAAAATCTCATTAAAAAGCTTGGTTAACCAGTTGATGCCTTTTTCTCCAAGACCCTTCTAAACCTCAATCGGGATATTATCAGGTCCTACTGCCCTGCCATTTTTCATCTGCTTTAGAGCCTCTTTTACTTCGAAGTCTCGAATCCTTCGATAATAGTCAAAGTTTTGATCTTCTTCCCTTGTGCATAATCGACTAAGGCTCGGAAGAGTCTTCTGTCCCTCATTAAATAACTTGTAGAAGTAGCTCTTCCACCTTTCATTAATCTTCTCCTCTTGAGCCAACACCTCTCCATCCTTATCCTTTATGCACTTAACCTGATCCAAATCTCTCGTTCTTCTTTCCCGGCTCTTTGCGATTCTATATATACCTTTTTCTCCTTCTTTCGTGCCCAAAGACTGGTAGAGACCCTCATATGCTCTTGTTCTTGCTTCATGATGAGCGGATAATTTATACGCTTTTTGGCATTGTTTTTAGTATGTTTTTAGTAGGATCTAGCTACTTTTAGGGATGTTTTCATTAGTTTTTATGATAAATTCACATTTCTGGACTTTACTATGAGTTTGTGTGTTTTTCTGTGATTTCAGGTATTTTCTGGCTGAAATTGAGGGACTTGAGCAGAAATCAGATTCAGAGGTTGAAGAAGGACTACTGATGCTGTTGGATTCTGACCTCCCTGCACTCAAAGTGGATTTTCTGGAGCTACAGAACTCGAAATGGCGCGCTTCCAATTGCTTTGGAAAGTAGACATCCAGGGCTTTCCAGCAATATATAATAGTCTATACTTTGGCCAAGAATTGACGACGTAAACTGGCGTTCAACGCCAGCCTTCTGCCCAAATCTGGCGTCCAGCGCCAGAAAAGGATCCAAAACCAGAGTTGAACGCCCAAACTGGCACAGACACTGGCGTTCAACTCCACAAATGGCCTCTGCACGTGCAACACTCAGGCTCAGCCCAAACACACACCAAGTGGGCCCCGGAAGTGGATTTATGCATCAATTACTTACTCATGTAAACCCTAGTAGCTAGTTTATTATAAATAGGACCTTTTACTATTGTATTAGGCATCTTTGGATTACCTTATGATACTTTGATCACGTTTTAGGGGGCTGGCCATCTCGGCCATGCCTGGACCTTCACTTATGTATTTTTAACGGTAGAGTTTCTACACTCCATAGATTAAGGTGTGGAGCTCTGCTGTCCCTCAAAGATTAGTGCAAAGTACTACTGTTTTCTATTCAATTCTTCTTATTTCTCTTCTAAGATATCCATTCGCACCCAAGAACGTGATGAAGGTGATGATTATGTGTGACGCTCATCATCCTTCTCCCTTATGAACGCGTGTCTGACAAACACTTCTGTTCTACATGAAATAAGCTAGAATGAGTATCTCTTAGATCTCCTAACCAGAATCTTCGTGGCGTAAGCTAGAATGATGGCGGCATTCAAGAGAATCCGGAAGGTCTAAACCTTGTCTGTGGTATTCTGAGTAGGATTCAATGATTGAATGACTGTGACGAGCTTCAAACTCGCGATTGTTGGGCGTTAGTGACAGACGCAAAAGGAGGGTGAATCCTATTCCAGCATGATCGAGAACCGACAGATGAATAGCCGTGCCGTGACAGGGTGCGTGAGCATATTATTCACTGAGAGGAGGGGATGTAGCCACTGACAACGGTGATGCCCTTGCATAAAGCCAGCCATGGAAAGGAGTAAGACTGATTGGATGAAGATAGCAGGAAAGCAGAGGTTCAGAGGAATGAAAAGCATCTCCATTCGCTTATCTGAAATTCCTACCAATGAATTACATAAGTATCTCTATCCCTATTTTATTATATAATATTCGAAAACACCATTATCACTTTATATCTGCCTGACTGAGATTTACAAGGTGACCATAGCTTGCTTCATACCAACAATCTCCGTGGGATTCGACCCTTACTCACGTAAGGTATTACTTGGACGACCCAGTGCACTTGCTGGTTAGTTGTATCGAAGTTGTGACAATTATGAATTAAGATCAGAGCACCAAGCTTTGGAGCCATTACCAGGGATTGTTCGAGCCTGGACATCACAATTTCGTGCACCAAGTTTTTGGCACCGTTGCCGGGGATTGTTTGAGTTTGGACAACTGACGGCTCATCTTGTTGCTCAGATTAGGTAATTTTTTTTTCGTTTTGTTTTCAAAAAAATCTTTCAAAAATATTTTCAAAAATCTCTCATATGTTTTCGAAAAAAAAAAATAAAAATGTTTTCAAAAATTTATTCAAAATTCTTAAGAATGAATTCTAGTGTTTCATGAAGCATGTGAAGCCTGGCTGGCTGTAAAGCCATGTCTAAATTCATTTGGACTGAGGCTTGCAATTTGTTATCAAGAGCAACTTAGTTGTTGCTCATCCACCTGCTGCTGATCCATGATCACCTGCTGAAGCTTGGCTGGCCATTGGCCATGTCTAGTGTTTTGGACTGGAGCTTTCTTTGAAAGCTTGGCTGGCTAGTGAGCCATGTCTAATTCCTGGACTGAAGCTTTAGACTAACATGGCAAGATTCCTGGAATTCATATTAAAAATTTTTGGAATCCTTATTTTTCCTTTTAATATGCGAAAAATATAAAATAAAAATCCAAAAAAAAAAAATTTAGAAAATCATAAAAATCAAAAATATTTTCTGTTTCTTGTTTGAGTCTTGAGTCATATCATAAGTTTGGTGTCACTTGCATATGCATCTAGCATTTTTCGAAAATATCATGCATTCATAGTGTTCTTCATGATCTTCAAGTTGTTCTTGGTAAGTCTTCTTGTATGATCTTGATGATTTTTTGTTTTGTGTCTTTTCATGTTTATCATATGCATTCTTGAATTCTTAGTGCCTAAGCATTAAAGAATTCTAAGTTTGATGTCTTGCATGTCTTCTTTGCATTAAAAATTTTTCAAAAATATGTTCTTGATGTTCATCATGACATTCAAAGTGTTCTTGGTGTTCATCTTGACATTCATAGCATTCTTGCATGCATCACATGTTTTGATCTAAAAATTTCATGCATTGCATTTTTTTTTGTGTTTTTCTCTCTCATCATAAAAATTCAAAAATCAAAAAAATATCTTTCCCTTTTTCTCTCATCAAATTCGAAAATTTGGATTGACTTTTTCAAAAATTTTTAAAATCAAATTGTTTCTCATGAGTCAAATCAAATTTTCAATTTGAAAATCTTATCTTTTTCAAAATCTTTTTCAAAAATCAAATCTTTTTCAAAATTCTTAGTTATTTTCGAAAATTCCAAAAATATTTTTCAAAAATCTTTTTCTTATTTTTATATCAAATTTTCGAAAATAACATAATCAATTAATGTTTTGATCCAAAAATTTGAAGTTTGTTACTTGCTTGTTAAGAAAGATTCAAACTTTGAGTTCTAGAATCATATCTTGTGATTTCTTATGAATCAAGTCATTAATTGAGATTTTAAAAATCAAATCTTTTTCAAAAACTAATTTCTATCATATCTTTTCAAAAATATCTTCTCATCTTATCTTTTTCAAAAATATCTTTTCAAAATATCTTTCCTAACCTCCTAACTTCCTATCTTTTCAAAATTTGTTTCAACCAACTAACTAACTTTTTGTTTGTTTCTTAACTTTTTCAAAACTACCTAACTAACTCTCTCTCTCTCTAATTTTCGAAAATATCTCCCCTCTTTTTCAAAATTTCTTTTTAATTTATTAATTAGTTTAATTTTTAAATCTTAATTTTCGAAAATTACTAACATTTTTCAAAAACCATTTTCGAAAATCACTAACTCTTTTTCAAAATAATTTTCGAAAATTATCCCTCCCCCATCTCATTCTATTTATTCATTCATATCCTAACATCTCATCTCACCTCTCTTCCATCCTCACAGTTGTGTTTCTTCCATTATATTACATTCTTTGTCTCCCCCTCTTCTTCCACTCACATAGGGATCCCTATACTGTGGTATAAAGGATCTCCATTATTATTATTATTTTTCTGTGCCTTCTTCTTTGTCATATGAGCAGAAGCAAGGATAAGAGCATTCTTGTGGAAGCAGATCCAGAACCTGAAAGGACTCTGAAGAGAAAATTAAGAGAAGCTAAAATACAACAATCCAGAGAAAACCTTTCAGAAATTTTCGAACAGGAAGAGGAGATGGCAGCCGAAAATAATAATAATGTAAGGAAGATGCTTGGTGACTTTACTGCACCTAATTCCAATCTACATGGAAGAAGCATCTCCATTCCTGCCATTGGAGCAAACAACTTTGAGCTGAAACCTCAATTAGTTTCTCTGATGCAGCAGAACTGCAAGTTTCATGGACTTCCATCTGAAGATCCTTTTCAGTTCTTGACTGAATTCTTGCAGATATGTGATACTGTTAAGACTAATGGAGTAGATCCTGAAGTCTACAGGATCATGCTTTTCCCTTTTGCTGTAAGAGACAGAGCTAGATTATGCTTGGATTCTCAACCCAAAGACAGCCTGAACTCTTGGGATAAGCTGGTCACGGCTTTCTTAGCCAAGTACTTTCCTCCTCAAAAGCTGAGCAAGCTTAGAGCTGATGTTCAAACCTTCAGACAGAAAGAAGGTGAATCCCTCTATGAAGCTTGGGAAAGATACAAACAGTTGACCAAAAAGTGTCCTTCTAACATGCTTTCAGAATGGACCATCCTGGATATATTCTATGATGGTTTATCTGAGCTATCAAAGATGTCACTGGACACTTCTGCAGGTGGATCCATTCACCTAAAGAAAATGCATGCAGAAGCTCAAGAACTCATTGACATGGTTGCTAATAACCAGTTCATGTACACTTTTGAAAGGAATCCTGTGAATAATGGGACGCCTATGAAGAAGGGAGTTCTTGAAGTTGATACTCTGAATGCCATACTGGCTCAGAACAAAATATTGACTCAGCAAGTCAATATGATTTCTCAGAGTCTGCATGGAATGCAAGCTGCATCCAACAGTACTCAAGAGGCATCTTCTGAAGAAGAAGCCTATGATCCTGAGAACCCTGCAATAGCAGAGGTGAACTACTTAGGTGAACCTTATGGAAACACCTATAACTCAACATGGAGAAATCATCCAAATTTCTCATGGAAGGATCAAAAGCCCCAACAAGGCTTTAATAATGGTGGAAGAAACAGGTTTAGCAATAGCAAAACTTTTCCATCATCAACTCAGCAACAGACAGAGAACTCTGAACAAAATGCTTCTAATTTAGCAAATCTAGTCTCTGATCTATCTAAGGCCACTGTAAGTTTCATGAATGAAACAAGGTCTTCCATTAGAAATCTGAAAGCACAAGTGGGCCAGCTGAGTAAAAGGATCACTGAAATCCCTCCTAGTACTCTCCCAAGCAATACAGAAGAGAACCCAAAAGGAGAGTGCAAGGCCATTGACATAAGCGCCATGGCCGAACCTATGAGGAGAGGAGAGGACGTGAATCCCAAGGAGGAAGACCTCCTGGGATGTCCAGTGATCAATAAGGAGCTTCCCTCTGAGGAACCAAAGGAATCTGAGACTCATCTAGAGACCATAGAGATTCCATTAACCCTCCTTATGCCCTTCATGAGCTCTGATGAGTATTCCTCTTCTGAAGAGAATGAGGATGTTACTGAAGAGCAAACTGCCAAGTTTCTTGGTGCAATCATGAAGCTGAATGCCAAATTATTTGGCATTGATACTTGGGAAGTTGAACCTCCCTTGTTCATCAATGAACTAAGTGATCTGGATCAACTGACATTGCCTCAGAAGAGACAGGATCCTGGAAAGTTCATAATACCCTGCACCATAGGCACCATGATCTTTAAGGCTCTGTGTGACCTTGGTTCAGGAATAAACTCATGCCCCTCTCTGTAATAGAGAAACTGGGAATCTATGGGGTGCAAGCTACTAAAATCTCACTAGAGATGGCAGACAGCTCAAGAAAACAGGCTTATGGACAAGTAGAAGATGTATTAGTAAAGGTTGAGAGCCTTTACATACCTACTGATTTCATAGTCCTGGATACTGGAAAGGAAGAGGATGAATCCATCATCCTAGGAAGACCTTTCCTGGCCACAGCAAGAGCTGTGATTGATGTTGACAGAGGTGAAATAGTCCTTCAATGGAATGAGGACTCCCTTGTGTTTAAAACTCAAGGATCTCCCTCTGCAACCATGAAGAGGAAGCATGAAAAGCTTCTCTCAAAGCAGAGTCAACCAGAGCCCCCACAGTCAAACTCTAAGTTTGGTGTTGGGAGGCCACAACCAAACTCTAAGTTTGGTGTTGAACTCCCATATCCAAACTCTAAGTTTGGTGTTGGAGAGTCTCAACAAAGCTCTGCACATCTGTGAGGCTCCATGAAAGCCCACTGTCAAGCTATTGACATTAAAGAAGCGCTTGTTGGGAGGCAACCCAATGTTTATCTAATTCTTATTTTTATTGTTTTCTTAGGTTCATGATCATGTGGAGTCACAAAATAAATATAAAAATTGAAAACGGAATCAAAAACAGCAGAAGAAAAATTACACCCTAGAGGAGCATCTGTCTGGCGTTCAGCGCCAGAACAGAGCATGGTTCTGGCACTGAACGCCCAAAATGGGCAGCTTCTGGGCGCTGAACGCCAGAACAGGCATGGTTCTGGCGTTCAACGCCAGAAATGGCACACATATGGGCGTTGAACGCCCAAAATGGCCACCAACCTGGCGCTGAACGCCCAGAGTTGGGTACAAAGGCATTTTTACATGCCTAATGGTGCAGGGATGTAAATGCCTTGACACCTCAGGATCTGTGGACCCCACAGGATCCCCACCTACCTCCACTCACTTCTTCTCACCACTCTCTTTCACACAACCCCATAAACACTCTTCCCTAAAAACCCCACAGGATCCCCACCTACCTCCACTCACTTCTTCTCACCACTCTCTTTCACACAACCCCATAAACACTCTTCCCTAAAAACCCCTCACCAATCACCTCAATCTCTCTTCCCCACTAAACCTTCACCACTCACATCCACCCACTCTTCCCAATAAACCTACCTCATAAACTCCACCTACCTTCAAAATTCAAAACCAATTTCCCACCCAAACCCACCCATATGGCCGAACCTTAACCACCCCTCCCTTCCCTATATAAAGACCTCCATTCTTCATCAAATTCACACAACACACCCCTCTACACCCCTCTTGGCCGAAACCACATCTCCCTCTCCCTCTCCATCTTTCTTCTTCTTCTTCTTCTATTCTTTTGTTTATTGCTCGAGGGCGAGCAATATTCTAAGTTTGGTGTGGTAAAAGCATAGCTTTTTTTTGTTTTTCCATTACCATTGATGGCATCTAAGACCGGAGAATCCTCTAGAAGAGGGAAAGGGAAGACAAAAGCTTCCACATCCGAGTCATGGGAGATGGAAAGGTTCATCTCCAAAAGCCCATCAAGACCACTTCTATGATGCTGTGGCCAAGAAGAAGGTGATCCCTGAGGTCCCTTTTAAACTCAAAAGAAATGAGTATCCGGAGATCCGACATGAAATTCAAAGAAGAGGTTGGGAAGTTCTAACAAATCCCATCCAACAAGTCGGCATCCTAATGGTTCAAGAGTTCTATGCCAATGCATGGATCACCAAGAACCATGATCAAAGTAAGAACCCGGATCCAAAGAACTATGTTACAATGGTTCGGGGGAAATACTTAGATTTTAGTCCGGAGAATGTGAGGTTGGCGTTCAACTTGCCATACATGGAAGAGAACGCACGCCCCTACACAAGGAGAGTCAACTTTGATCAAAGGTTGGACCAAGTCCTTATGGACATATGTGTAGAAGGAGCTCAATGGAAGATTGACTCCAAAGGCAAGCCGGTTCAACTAAGAAGATTGGACCTCAAGCCTATAGCTAGAGGATGGTTGGAGTTTATTCAATGCTCAATCATTCCCACTAGCAACCGGTCTGAAGTTACTATAGACCGGGCCATCATGATCCATAGCATCATGATTGGAGAAGAGGTGGAAGTTCATGAGATTATACCTCAAGAACTCTACAAGGTGGCTGACAAGTCCTCCACTATGGCAAGGTTAGCCTTTCCTCACCTCATTTGCCACCTATGCAATTCAGCTGGAATTGACATAGAGGGAGATATCCTCATTAAAGAGGAAAAGCCCATCACTAAGAAAAAGATGGAGCAAGCAAGAGAGCCCAGTCATGGAGCTCAAGAGGCGTAAGAAGCTCATCACCATGAGATTCCGGAAATGCCTCAAATGCACTTTCCTCCACAAAACTATTGGGAGCACATCAACACCTCCCTAGAAGAATTGAGTTCCAATATGGGACAACTAAGGGTGGAACATCAAGAGCACTCCATCATGCTTCATGAAATAAGAGAAGATCAAAAAGCAATGAGGGAGGAGCAACAAAGGCAAGGAAGAGACATAGAAGAGCTCAAGGACATCATTGGTTCCTCAAGAAGGAAACGCCACCATCACTAAGGTGGATTCATTCCTTGTTCTTATTTCTTCTGTTTTTCATTTTCTATGTTACGTGCTTATCTATGTTTGTGTCTTCATTACATGATCATTAGTAGTTAGTAAACTCTGTCTTAAAGATATGAATGTTCTATGAATCCATCACCTCTCTTAAATGAAAAATGTTTTAATTCAAAAGAACAAGAAGTACATGAGTTTCGAATTTATCCTTGAACTTAGTTTAATTATATTGATGTGGTGACAATGCTTCTTGTTTTCTGAATGTATGCTTGAACAGTGCATATGTCTTTTGAAGTTGTTGTTTAAGAATGTTAAATATGTTGGTTCTTGAAAGAATGATGACTAGGAGACATGTTATTTGATAATCTGAAAAATCATAAAAATGATTCTTGAAGCAAGAAAAAGCAGCAAAGAGCAAAGCTTGCAGAAAAAAAAAAGAGAAAAAAATAGGCGAAAAAAAAATATATATATATATATATAGAAATAGAAAGAAAAAGCAAGCAGAAAAAGCCAATAACCCTTAAAACCAAAAGGCAAGGGCAAATAAAAAGGATCCCAAGGCTTTGAGCATCAGTGGATAGGAGGGCCTAAAGGAATAAAATCCTGGTCTAAGCGGCTAAACCAAGCTGTCCCTAACCATGTGCTTGTGGCGTGTAGGTGTCAAGTGAAAACTTGAGACTGAGCGGTTAAAGTCAAGGTCCAAAGCAAAAGAAGAGTGTGCTTAAGAACCCTGGACACCTCTAATTGGGGACTTTAGCAAAGCTGAGTCACAATCTGAAAAGGTTCACCCAATTATGTGTCTGTGGCATTTATGTATCCGGTGGTATTACTGGAAAACAAAGTGCTTAGGGCCACGGCCAAGACTCATAAAGAAGCTGTGTTCAAGAATCATCATACTGAACTAGGAGAGTCAATACCACTATTCGAAATCTGAAGTTCCTATAGATCCCAATCATTCTGAACCTCAATGGATAAAGTGAGATGCCAAAACTATTCAAGAGGCAAAAAGCTATAAGTCCCGCTCATATGATTGCAGCTATGTTTCATTGATTGTTTGGAATTTATAATATATTCTCTTCTTTTTATCCTATTTGATTTTCAGTTGCTTGGGGACAAGCAACAATTTAAGTTTGGTGTTGTGATGAGCGGATAATTTATACGCTTTTTGGCATTGTTTTTAGTATGTTTTTAGTAGGATCTAGCTACTTTTAGGGATGTTTTCATTAGTTTTTATGATAAATTCACATTTCTGGACTTTACTATGAGTTTGTGTGTTTTTCTGTGATTTCAGGTATTTTCTGGCTGAAATTGAGGGACTTGAGCAGAAATCAGATTCAGAGGTTGAAGAAGGACTACTGATGCTGTTGGATTCTGACCTCCCTGCACTCAAAGTGGATTTTCTGGAGCTACAGAACTCGAAATGGCGCGCTTCCAATTGCGTTGGAAAGTAGACATCCAGGGCTTTCCAGCGATATATAATAGTCTATACTTTGGCCAAGAATTGATGACGTAAACTGGCGTTCAACGCCAGCCTTCTGCCCAAATCTGGCGTCCAACGCCAGAAAAGGATCCAAAACCAGAGTTGAACGCCCAAACTGGCACAGACACTGGCGTTCAACTCCACAAATGGCCTCTGCACGTGCAACACTCAGGCTCAGCCCAAACACACACCAAGTGGGCCCCGGAAGTGGATTTATGCATCAATTACTTACTCATGTAAACCCTAGTAGCTAGTTTATTATAAATAGGACCTTTTACTATTGTATTAGGCATCTTTGGATTACCTTATGATACTTTGATCACGTTTTAGGGGGCTGGCCATCTCGGCCATGCCTGGACCTTCACTTATGTATTTTTAACGGTAGAGTTTCTACACTCCATAGATTAAGGTGTGGAGCTCTGCTGTCCCTTAAAGATTAATGCAAAGTACTACTGTTTTCTATTCAATTCTTCTTATTTCTCTTCTAAGATATCCATTCGCACCCAAGAACGTGATGAAGGTGATGATTATGTGTGACGCTCATCATCCTTCTCCCTTATGAACGCGTGTCTGATAAACACTTCTGTTCTACATGAAATAAGCTAGAATGAGTATCTCTTAGATCTCCTAACCAGAATCTTCGTGGCGTAAGCTAGAATGATGGCGGCATTCAAGAGAATCCGGAAGGTCTAAACCTTGTCTGTGGTATTCTGAGTAGGATTCAATGATTGAATGACTGTGACGAGCTTCAAACTCGCGATTGTTGGGCGTTAGTGACAGACGCAAAAGGAGGGTGAATCCTATTCCAGCATGATCGAGAACCGACAGATGAATAGCCGTGCCGTGATAGGGTGCGTGAGCATATTATTCACTGAGAGGAGGGGATGTAGCCACTGACAACGGTGATGCCCTTGCATAAAGCCAGCCATGGAAAGGAGTAAGACTGATTGGATGAAGATAACAGGAAAGCAGAGGTTCAGAGGAACGAAAAGCATCTCCATTCGCTTATCTGAAATTCCTACCAATGAATTACATAAGTATCTCTATCCCTATTTTATTATATAATATTCGAAAACACCATTATCACTTTATATCTGCCTGACTGAGATTTACAAGGTGACCATAGCTTGCTTCATACCAACAATCTCCGTGGGATTCGACCCTTACTCACGTAAGGTATTACTTGGACGACCCAGTGCACTTGCTGGTTAGTTGTATCGAAGTTGTGACAATTATGAATTAAGATCAGAGCACCAAGCTTTGGAGCCATTACCAGGGATTGTTCGAGCCTAGACATCACAATTTCGTGCACCACTTCACTTACAGCCACTTTTGTCTCTTTCTTAGCCGCCTTATATTTTTCCCAATTATCTGCATTGCGGCATAAAGACCACTCTTTAAAACATTCCCTTTTTATCTTTATCTTTTCTTGTATACTCGCATTCCACCACCAGGACTCCTTGTCTCTTGGTCCTATTCTTTTAGATTCACCAAAACTTTCTTTTGCTGTTCTTCTAATAACTTCTGCCATCTCCCTCCACATCTCTTCCGCGCTTCCATTCCCATCCCACTTTGCCTCTTCTCCTACCCGTCTTAGGAAGCTTCTTTGTTCCTCACCTTTAATCCGCCACCACCTCGTCCTTGGGTTCTTCGTATGATGTCTTTTCCTCAACTTTTGCTCACGCGAAAATCCATGACGAGCACCCTATGTTATGTTGTCAAACTCTCTCCCGGGATAATTTTACAGTTAATGCAAAATTTCTGGTCGACTCTCCTCAACAAGAAGAAGTCGATTTGAGAGCTTGTCATGCCACTCTTATAGGTTATAAGATGTTCGTCTCTCTTTTTAAAACATGTATTTGCGATGAGAAGATCAAAAGTTGAGGAAAAGTCCAAAATAGTTTTACCCTCGGCATTGATCACCCCGAAACCATGGCCTCCGTGAATACTCCCATATCCAGTTACTTCTCTCCCAACATGGCCATTTAAATCTCCTCCTAAGAAAATCTTATCTCCCAAAGGTATTCCTTGAACCAAACTCTCTAGATCCTCCCAAAACATTATCTTGTGTTGTTCGTCCGAACCCACCTGCGGTGCATAGGCGCTAATCACATGGAAAGCACCTCCCTCCACCACAAGTTTGATAGAGATGATCCGATCTCCCACCCTCTTGACATCCACTACGTCATTCTTCCACTGCTTATCCACAATTATTCCAACCCCATTCCTATTCTTCACCTTTCCTGTATACCAAAGTTTGAAACCAGAAGTATCAAACTCCCTAGCCTTTGCACCAACCCATTTCGTTTCTTGTAGGCACATAATGTTAATCTTCCTCCTTGTCATGGTGTCAACCACCTCCATGGATTTTCCTGTTAGAGTGCCTATGTTCCATGTCCCAAATCTCAACTTTCTGTCACTTCGACCTTTACCTTTTACTTTGTGAACTAGCTTATTTACCCCCGTCCGTTCACAAAAACGCGAGAACCCTTGCTCATTTAACACTACATCCGGGCACCGATGCAGCGGCTCTTGCTTTGACACCGTACTCGAGCCATACGGCGCGTTGCTTCCGGGCAACGACCTAGCTTTAGCGCAATAATGTATTTGATTCATGTCATGGGGGTTCGGCTATAATTTTATGTTGGTTGCCGAAGACCTAACACAACCCTCCTCCTTTATCCGGGCTTGGGACCGGCTATGTACCACAAGTGTAACATAGGCGGAGTTAAAGAAAAAAAATAAACGGTTACCAGAAAATTTTTATTAGCTTTGACTACATCAATGTAAATAAACTAATGTATTGAGCTGAATAACTTCAAGTAGTTCCAAAAGATGGAGACTTCGACTCAACAAAAATAAAAATAAAAAAAAGGTTGGAGCCTTATCTTTTACCAATCAGAAAAAAGAGTTTTATGTAAATTATTTTTTTGCAAAACTTTAGGAATATAAACTGGATACGTAAACTGCCTCATATATTAGAGGTCTACAACCAAATATCAATCAGCTGTCAAAACTCCTTTGAATAGTAGGGACAACCTACCATGTTTGTTATTCTTTTAAGAAATTGTGCTTGCTAGTGGAGTGCAACTCATTAACTGTACATGTTGCAGTATTTTTCATGTTTTTTTTAATAAAAAAATTAAACAACTAAAACACCCAATGGCTGCCAGAGGGAAGCGACGCTCAACACAAAAAATAGAAAAGGGAGACGACGAAGCCAAAAAGGAACAAAGTAGAAAAATCTCAAGAAAAGTTGTCGACAAGGAAGTGATAGAACTGTCATCAAGGTTAGAATTAAATTATATTTCGACAAACTAGTAATGACCTTTTAAACCGATTCCGAATATAAAGTATTCATATTTTTTAGTTTTGTTTTTCATAGTATCCGAGGAAGCACCATGCATGACCAGCGACTACATGTAAATTTTAACGGTGGAGCTGGCAAAGAGATAGGCGACGACTTCGGTAAAACTACAGTCATAGAAGGTTCCCTAAAAGAAGTGGTAACGCAAATGTCGACGATGATGAATACACTTTCAAACCTGATTGCTTCCCATACCAAGACGTGTTATCCTGTGTTTGGAACTATGCCACAAACGATTAAT
Organism: Arachis ipaensis; assembly: GCF_059453495.1. Classification (NCBI taxonomy): domain Eukaryota; kingdom Viridiplantae; phylum Streptophyta; class Magnoliopsida; order Fabales; family Fabaceae; genus Arachis; species Arachis ipaensis. The sequence continues at coordinate 9,168,063 of NC_142443.1, read as the reverse complement.
CTTCGGAATGGTTCGCCCGATAACTTCAACCCTACAGTAATGCCTGTGATCATGAGCGGATTCAGCATGCCATCTGGTACTCTTGAGAGGAATCTGGATTCCTCCAAGAAGATTAGATCCAACATGTCCAGCATTCATCAAGCCGCGGATTCAATATCGCATATAGCTACAAAGTGTTGTTCAATGTCTCCGAAGTGTGAACAAACACCGCCAGATGATTATGTTATTCACCGAAGTTTGTTCAGCGATGATGGTACTGGAAAGAAGAAAGCTACAGAACCAGTTATAACGAGTGGCTTAGACAAGGCTGTATATGTTAGCTACTTCAACCCGGCTGACAGAAAATTGCCACTAGCGAAGGAAACCGCAAAGATACCTGCGGTGGGTTATATCATGTTAAGTAAGTGTTAAAGATTTGTTGTTCTAATTAACTATTAATAACTAACGGCTTAGTTTTCGTTTTATCAGTGGACACCTGTTCTGTTCCGTCCCCCAGCTGATATGGCACTGTGCAAGGACGAAGTTTCAGTCGTAACCTACGTCTTTGGTTTAGATCTGGAGGATGAAGAATTGAATTCAGAGATAATCTCACAGACAAACTTGTGGCACGCTAATAGGAGAGTCATGTATACTCTACTGCCAAACAAACCATTGGTGGACGAGGTATGGATTTTTCAGTCATTAGCATTCGTTAATTTCATAAATGAAATTCCTAACATATAAAATAATTTTAATAAGGGAATATATGTTTATATTTTTTCTTATTGGCTGTCAAACAACGAACGATAAAGCAGATCATAAACCTGACATCAAGCATGCTCATGTGTGATGCACGCAAGGACACCGGTTTTCCCTGCTTGTGGTTTTTACCCACTACATTTTCGGTGAGTGAAAACCATTAAGAGATTTTCCATCTCCTGGTTTCCATTGATCTTATACATGTTCACGAAAAATCAAATTTCAGCAATTTGCCCTTAATTGGACTCACTCCCCAAAGACTTTGAAACGCTATTACGCTGAGGAATACATGGGAGAGTTTGAATCGTTATGCAAGGTAAGTTTCTAATTTAATTATCGTAATATATGATAATGTAAGTAAAGAATGCTTATTCCAATATAACTTATTTGTGTATTTTTTGTTAGATTTTTGTTCCAATAAATGAGGATAACATGCACTGGTACCTGCTTGTAATTGACATTGAAAAAAGACACCTAATATTACTGGATTCTAAACCATGCGTCTCAAGCAGAACCAGGCGCCGTCGTTGTGCGAAGCTAATGGTAGTATTTCAAAATTTCTAATAGGCGGAAATAAATTCTAAATTGCTTGAACAGGCAGCGGACTTGACACTTGAAATAAATTTTACTTTGATTACAGGCACTGTTTATTGAGGAGATGCTTGATGACTCGACCTTCTATGCTAACCAAACAACACACAGACCAGTAATTTCGGAATATCCTATAATACACCCTGCAGAGATTGGCGAGCAAAACGATGACTTGTAAGAAACCTTATAAGTTTTTATTGCTTGTTGAATTCTGAATTACTGAGAGACATCAATGAATTTGCTAACGTGTGATGAAAAAATTTTCCGTTTGCACAACTAAAAGAGACCGCTAACATATTTATTGACGTTGTTATTGTGCTATACATTGCTTTTCCTGCCAGCCTTGGTTAAGGAAGATAATATTTCTTACAGTACCATTCCATCTGCTATGATAATGTACCCTTAGAAATTAAGTTGGTTATAGACTTCAATAAACTTTTTTTAAATATACAAGGAATGATTGTGGAGTTTGGGTGACAACCTGGATGAGGGAGTGCCAATGGAGGAGTAACTACAATATTAAGGTAATTATAAAATAAAATTGGTTTCATGGTTTCATATATTATCTCAAAATTTTAATCTAACCTATGCGTCTGAATTTTTTTTTTGCTTAGGTAAATGAAAGCACTAGATTACGGCTGGCTATTGATCTGGTCATGAATCCGTTCAATTTGAAATCCCAGGAAGTCCTTGAGGCAGCAAAGAAATACTACAGCGGAATATATAAAAAGGAAGAGCGATTGGTTAAGGGGATAGGAAATATGCTCTGAGTTATTTATACCTAAGACATTAAAATAGTTGTGTCCATTGCATAGACTTTTAATATTTTAATGCTTGCAATAACTTATTCTGATTATGTTATTTGAAGTACTTTATGTTAATTTTTGATTTAGATTTTGTGTTGCGCTTACTGATTGAGAAAAAGCTACTAGGTCGTAAAAATTATGATTATGTTATTTGAAGTATTTTATATTAATTTTTGAATGGAACACCACATTTTGTTATGTTAATAAAAAAAAGGTTTGAATGATTTCCTATATTTTGTAAATCAATTAAGTAAACATGATTTCAATAATTTACCTAAATATAAACACAAGATTAAACTTATTATATTTTTTTATTTTATTTTGTGTAACCTTCGTTATGTTTATTCATTTAGTGATACGTATACCAATGAATGGTTATTAAACTACATTTACCTTTACCAAAACAAGAGTAATACAATTCAAATAGAGTTTATTATGTGTATTTATTATTCAGTTTAGATTTTCGAAAAGGTTTGATTAGTGATGAGGTTTGAATCCTAATGGATGGCTTCAAGATATCCCTTCAACTTCATATCCAACCGGTGTGACGTTTGGTTTTACCCTCTTTAAAAGTAAAACTTGACTTCCTAAAAAAAATCATTTGACAACAACATTTTAAACCCTCTTCTAATTCACTCACTACGCCTATCAACTTCAGAAACTAGTCACTAATCTTAGCAAACAAAGATGGAGCCAGAATTCCGGTAAGCATATAACTATTATCCGCTTTTTGTTCAATTTTTTTCCACAAACATGACCATCTGTCTTTGCATGGTTTGTTCTTTTTAACATTGATTACTTCTCAACTTTCGGTTCTGTCCTTCCATGGTTTCTTATTTTTAACAATGCTGACTTTTCATTTTTTGGTTCGTGGTGGCTAGTTACATCAATGCCTTAAGGAACGTAAGAAGATGCCCTGACCAGACTTTCGTCCTAAACTTATTCCCAACAGATGTAAGTTTATTTCAGACGCCGCAGATGCTACTTCTTTTTACGTTTTTTTATCTAATTCTTTTCAAAATCTGTTTAACATCTAATTTTGTTTCTCTGACTATAGGAAGATGTAAGGTTTCCACAGCACATTGTATGGAACTTTTCGTTCTTCACAACCAGTGATCTCTACTTCATAGATAGACAAGACAACTGTCTCCATATCAACCCAAACAGAGACGGTGATAAGTACTGGATCAAAGCAGCCGACATAGGGAGGATAAGATCTCTCTATCAACCAACTCCACGACTTATTCTGGAACTCAGTTACGTAGGTTGGGGTATCTTCTACATGCTTGCATGGGACAATACTCATTCGAAAGAAATGCCCAGAGCCGTTGATGAGATATATGCCTCCAACGTATTGCCGGACCAAATCAAACAGTGGTTGGCGGACAGATGCAAGGTACACTTCAACAAGGATGCACAGGTGGCTGCGTTTGAGACCGAAAGGTTATTACGCCGGCAGCATCGGAGGCAACAAGGTTCACCACCGCGTTCTCACGAGTCAAGGTAACAATAACTTGTTTACTTAGGAAAGTAAATTTACAGCCTTTTTTATATTCATTGTTGTGTAATAAATTTTCCAAAATTACTGCAGGTTCAACCGCCGTCAACAGGGGAGAGGTGCAGTGGCAGGACCTAGTAGGATGGCAGTCGCAGGACCTAGTAGGAGGTATGGAAGAAATTCGCCGTCTGACTCTTCCAACTCGTCTGTGAACCAGAGAACACCATCATCGTAGGACAGAACATGACAAATTAATTTGTTTAAGGTTTATTGGTGAACTAATGTTTTGTAATAGTGTTTCGGTAACCATGTCTATATGTACATGTTTACTTTTGTGGACATCTTCGATTAGTATTATGTGTAATAGCTTTGATTTTCTGAATGTAAATTATCGTGTTAGAAATCGTTATTTTGTTAATGTATATACATCTATTGGTTTATTTATTATCAACTATCACACAAGTCTACCATCAGAAGAATTTTTTTATTCCAGTCATTATTTGTAAGAAAATTTGGTAACAATACTTTTTCATGTGGAAAACTTGACTGTTGTTTTCCTATGGCTACATGGATGAGGGTGTGGCAGTGGTAAGTGGTAACATCCTAATTAGGTATTGGAAATACTTTATGTTGAATCTGCGAAAATGATTAAATTGGGAGTAACATGGTTTTCTTTAGGATGAGGGGTTGTAATGGTGTGATAAGGCCAACAATATTGGAAATCAAGTAAACAGATGAGTGACTATATTAGCAAAATAAAACTTAGCAAGATAAGGTAAATACACATGCAAGACACAGGAAAAATTGGCGGCTGCTTCTAATTTCAAACTAAATAAACAAAAAATCAAAGATAAGCTTATTGGAGTATGTTGGAATTCCAACGGAATTTATTTACTAGGATAGGCAAAAACTTTGGTAGACGAGACAAATTTAATGGTACACAACACCTAGTTCAAACTGGTTACGATAACACCGGTAAATACAATATTCTGCCACATCAATTCTCGTTGGATGCAACATCTCATACAATTAATAAGTTAGAGAAATTTAGGTTCATTACTTAAAAGAGAGCAACAGACTTCAACCATACAAAAACTACAAAATAAACACAACCAAAAACCAAGACTACGAAACGCGGGTCTAGTAAAATGACTAAATTCCAACTTCCCTTGCCGATTATTCCGGATGAACTGCTACAAGAAATTTTTCTGCGAAGTAGTGCCAAAGCTGTAGGGAGATGTATGTGCTTGAATAAATTCTGGCACCGACAGCTACGCCAACCAGAGACATGCATACAACACATGCGAAGGCAGAAAGTGTTAGATCAACATGTTTTGTTTTATGTTGGATACTCACTACTGTTAATGGGTTCAGATTCACTATATATAGTGAATGCTGCTTCTGGAGAATAAGTGCATGTTTAGCAACCTTTCGGAGTTGGCATCCATGGGTGGTTTTGTATTGTGGGAGTGTCAAACGGGAACATATGTTTCAAGTTCTCCCATGAACAAGACGACACAAGACTTTTGGTATGGAATCCGACAACACAATGCTCTAGAGAAATTTCTGACCCCCACAGGGACCACGGTAGATCGTATTTCCCAGTATATGGTTTCGGTCATGTACCAAACTCAGATGCATACACAATCATACATATGTGTAAAAGAGACATAGCTGATGCCTACGTTTTTTTCTCTAGATATTGTTCAAGGCGTTCTACATGGTTTCACTGCGTTGATTGTCTCCCTGGTGTAGAAAAAATTGACCCTAACTCTGTTTTTAATAATGGTCATGCGTATTGGATAACTGGTACAGGAGATAGCTATGCTACACCCAAGTCTATTTTATGTTACAGTGTTGAAGATGAATCATTTAGCGAGGTGTCTATTCCAGTAGGTGCAATATATACCGTTCACAATTTACTAACCCACAAGGAAAAAGTTGCACTCCTCGCTCATACACACAATGAATTTGGTTATGTCGCAGCAATTTGGCACTTGAATGAGGACGTCGGTGGAAACAGAATATTAGAGCAATACTGCAGGTTTGCGAGTTGAAGCATCAGAGAAAATCCAATACTATTCGTGGATGATAACCTACTTTTGTTGGTGAACAATTCAAAGGAAAGAGAGTTACTCGTCAATTATAGGTACAGAGAGCTTGTGTTGACAGAATATGACATCGAACACGGCACTAGAAATCTATTGGTGAGGAGAGCATGGCGATACCCAGAAATGTCACACCCGATCACAGTAAGGTCTACACTTAAGTATTTTGCAGGGATGTTTTCTGTCTAGAAATAATTGACATTTAGATCTACTCCGACTACATGTATTGTGGAACTTGGTTGAAACTCTATGTTTAGTATTTCGGTTGATGTTAATTATGTTTTTTTTGTTAATGAAATTCCCAGAACTGTTATGACACTGGTTAATTCATAGTGTTTTTTCTTTCAGTTTGTCTTTACTAGTGTATGTTTTACATTGGTTTGAAAGAGCCAAAATTAAGAGAAATGGTTGCATAACAACCTCAATCTATCTAATTCGATGTGTCATGTAGTGTTCCTCATGTACAGGAGATTTATAATGGTGTTATTCTGTTTCTAACCATCCTAGTATAGGAATTATGTGAGAAATATCAGTTAACCTACTAACATTTTACATGAATATTCAATCAAGAAATGCTATTCCAAAAAAAGATTGATCAAATTAACGGTTAACACACACATGAATGGAATAAATAGTTACCTGGAAAAACTTGGTTTTCTTTTAAAATTCCGGAGAGAGTTGGGCTTAACCGGTTTCAAGCCAGTTGCTGCATTAATCCTTACTTGAATTATCAACTAATTGTTTTTGTAGCTGGCCCAATTTGATAGATAGCCCACTTTACTTTTAGATAGACTTGAACTACCAAAAAATAAATGTCTTTCCAGGTTAGTTGACCGAGCCTAATCCCAAATATGACAGAAAGACTAAATATTCAGTTAATTAAAGTAACTAACGCTGGGGAAAAAATTTCGATGACCTTTGATCATATACTATGTTACACCTTAATACCTAACCAGAACTCATCCGGGATAATCGTGAATCGAGACAATTTGACCTATAATTCGACCAAAGTTTTCCTATGTAACACGATTCGACCAAAAAAGACGACATATAAACAGACATATAAACGGACAATGTTACAAGACAAACTTACATGATGGCCCTGGGTTTCAGGAGAACAATTGTATACACCACTGCTTTGTTGGACAATGGCAGAACCTAGCCCGTGCACGGTAAAACCTGCAATAAGCCATATACTCGTTGAATATTCCTTTATAAGAAGAAAAACAGAGCAACCCAGTACATGGTAACTTGGTAAGACCTGCAATAAGCCATTAGCACTCCATAAACAAACTCCAGGTTGCACTCTACCTCCACGGCCACGTCTCTGAAATGATCAACCCATTAGCACTCGTTCATTTACTTTGGCTTATAGAGTAATAGGAATTCAATCAAGTGCATGAAGGGGTGAATAAAGTCAAACAAATTGAGCAAACAAAGGATTCAGCAATAATGGGAAGTTATGGTTTTTTAAAAAGTCAGATCTTTCAATTGGAGTATTATACATCATGTGCAAAGGTATAAAGATGATGATCTACAACTTCAATACCTGATGAGATGAAGCCTTTAAAATCCATTATGTTAACAGACAGGCTAGCTTATTTCAAGCATCATAGCTGCTCTCCTTTGCTGAACAATTGATGTGTATTAGAACAAAACAGTGGCCATTCATCATGATCAAATAAACTACAAGTGTTAAGATTTATTTAGGTTCAAGGGATTAGGAATTTGGAAACCTATGCAGGAAATTTTCTGAAAGGAAAGCAATTAAACTTGACTAACAAGTTACAATTCAACAAATTTCCAAAGCCTAACATAACATTCTAGTTTACTTTCAGCTTCTTCATTCTCTCACAACTTAAAATTTATGCTGCACACTAGTATATAAGAAGAAAAACAGATCTTGTCAATTATCTATTGTGGTGGCTGCATGATTTGTCATGGAAGTCACCAAATCATCGGTGTATATTGTCATGCCCTTCTCCTTCCTACTCTTACAGAATTGCCGAAGATTGAGTTATAACATGACTGCAATCTTAAGCATTCGTTTCACTAATAAAAATGTTTCTATTTTCTGGTATTCAGGCTGACTTACTACAACATATTAGCCTTAATATGCTACTGAAATTAGTAGGGAACTTTGATAACTAAGTCACAAAAATAAATACCATAAAACATATACGTATCTATAGGTAAAACATAATCAAATTCCAACCATGTTGCCCATATCAAATAAACGACATCGACAATTTTTGCTTTAACAACTTCAAGCAATTGTGTGTCTACATTCTAGCAGAAAAATTCTGAAAGAAGGAAATTATTCTTAAGTTTCTCAACCTAATAGAGGTGCTTCAGGTTCCGGTTTTGATCTAATGGTTAGACTTTGTAGATGAAGCCTCTTTCTCTCTTGCAGCTGCTTCTCTAGTCTTCTTCCTCAACTCTCCTTGTATACTTTTCCTGTTCAGTAGCTTCTCTAGGTTTATTATTCTTTCCTCTACATGTGCTATCAGGTTATCCATTCCCAAATGTTCTTCAACATGATTCTGCTTCCCATCACTCGATCCCCTTGTAGCCTCCCCCTCTCTGACCCTTACAATGTGGTCATCAACCCAGAAAAAGAATTTGCAATGTGCTTCTGTCACCTAAATCAAATAGAACACAATGAATGTATGGTTGTACAAAGCACTCCAATTTAATCTGATCCACATATGTGACTGTAAATAATCCCTAAAGGCTAAATTTTAAAAATCCTTTCAAATTTTAAAGCAATTTTTTTATATCATATCAGGTTCTATGTCAATTCATGCCTCAATCATTCTTCAAAATTAACCAGCACCAATATCAAATTATATACAATATCAACCCAATTTAACAGCAAATCGCTTACAAAATCAAATCATTTTCATAACCAATAGGCATGCCATTCCAAACAATTCAAAATCACATCCATAACAACTTGAGCTAGGGAAAATAACCAAAATCTATATTCTAAACCTCCATTCCAAAAATTCAAAATCAACCAAAATTTAGCATAAACTTAGTGATCATACATGAAGAATTGCGTGCTTACCTTTAACAATGGGCATCCAAAAAATAGCCTATTCGGGTTAGTGTCTGTCTTAGACATGTAACAGATGGCATATTTTTCGCAGAAGTATTTTGGGGCCACACCATCTTTTACATCCCCAGGTTGCAGCGAAATTGAACTTGCATATCCAGCTATCAGTTCCTGTTGTCCGCCGGCTTTGACTATGCCTCGTCTCGTGTTTGAGGAGCATGCATCACTGGCCATCAATCTGATTAACATTAAACACAACCATGAAAAAATATTCTCAACTATTGCATTCAAAATTGAAACAATCTACTTCGATGAACGGTTATTAAAGAAAGTTAATAATAGAACAAATCATGCAAATTTGGTTGTTAAAATTGACAACTGAAACAAACGAATTAGCTACAGGAAGAAACAGTAGGCCTTACAATGGTTTTTCGAGAGGGTTTTCCTCGTGGGTCGCCGGAACCTTTTCCGCCTAGGGGATGAGTTACGTTCTTCAACGGTTTCGTAAATACTTCACTCTGCCTGTGAGTCACAATAAAGGACACCCGCGTAACCCTAGACGAAGAAGCAGTAGGCAGGATCTTCGATGGGGTTCGAAAAAGTCGATTCACTAACGATGAGTCACTGAAAAAATCAGAAAAATGAGGTAGAAAAAGAGGCTGTGGACATTAAAGCGGTTTTTGGGGGAAGGTTTTGCGAGTGGGTCGCCGGAAAAATCAAACGCTTCACCTACAGGAACGGTTGGAGGAGCAGTGAGGTCGAAGAGGAATCTGTGGACATTACAGGGGTATTAGGGGAAGGTTTTTCGAGTGGATTGCCAGAAAAATCACACCCATCATCTATAGGAAGGATAGATAACAAGGAGTAGTGGATACAAGGGTAGAAGAAGCAGTGAGGTTGAAGAAGAAGCAGTTCCTTCAAACTGTATTTTGAGAGGTAGAAGAAGAAGAAGCTGTACACATTGAAATGGTACTTGGGGAAGGTTTTAATTTGTATGGTATTTGGGGAGGGATTTGTAAAATCAATTATTTGTATATTGTACCCATTTATGTTACAGTATAAATACTTAGTGTGGTATAATGTAAATACTATAAAATACAATGTAGTGTAAAAGCATTTAATGAATCAATTAATGAAAGGTTGAAAATTTTTTTAATCAATGGCTGAGATAATGACACATGTGCAAGGGTAACTTACCTACAAAATTGCCATGGGTTTGGAAGAAATCACCCTAAAATTTTAGTATCTTTTTCCAAAATTTTAGTATTTCAGTACCTCCAAAAAGTGGAGGCACAGAGAATTGAAATTTTTGGAGACGGAGACGAAAACTTTCATAATATTTTATACCTAAAATACCCTTATTTCAATTAATTAATTCTAACTTTATTCGTTGTGTAAATTAAATTAAAGTTTTATTCTTATTTCAATCTTTGTCACTTACTTTATACTCAAAATAATATTGAAACTTATTTCAGTCTCAATTTTTTAATTTCTATCTCTCTATCTTAGTCTCTTCGTTTCTGTCTCTCTTTCAAATACTACTATATAAATTACGAATACTAATTAAAAAATTAAATTGAATAAATTAAAATTTTAAAGACCAAATTAATAAGTAAGTATAAGTTCAAAGAGTAACTTGAGTATTAAGTGTGTGTTTGGATTACAGTTTACAAACGAAAGTTTGTATAAAATTGATTTTGCAAACTTGATTTTGATAAAAAGTAAGTTTGTGTTAAAGTGATTTATGTTTGGTAATTTTTGTATCAAAATAGATTATAATAAAATAAATGTTGTTTGACTTATACCATTTAAAATCACTTTTAAATAAAAAATTACTAAAATAAACATCAACTTAAATAATTTTTTTATATTATCCTATCATTTTAATTTAGATATTTAAATAGATCTTATTAGTTAATTTTATAATAAAATTAATATTTACTTACTAAAATAAAAATAACATATAAAAATAGAGAAAATATATTTTTAAATAAAAATAAAAAATATAAATTATATATATATATATAATCAAATATGTTACATTTTTTAAGTATTAACGTAAGAATGTTACTTTAGTATTTTTTTACATCGTACTCTTATTCTAGTACTTTCAATAATTTTATTCTTAATATTAATTTGGAATCCAACGTTTATGATTTTATTATTATCTATGATTAATTTTTTATTTAATTTATCTTTTTTAATGAAATCATAATCTATATTATAAAAAATTACACTAAAACATAGTATAGGAGAATTACAATTATAAAAGAGAGTACTAAAAATAATAAAAAAATTAAATATTTATTTTGTAGTGATGAAAACAAATCTGAAAGTTCTTGATGATCTTTTTATATAATATATTTTTAATATTTTTAGTACTCTTTTTTTAGTATGCTATAATTTTTTACAGTTAATTTTTTATTTAATTTACTTTACCTAATAAAATCAATAAATTATATTATAAAAAGATAATAACAAACATAATAAACAAAAATCACAATTATAAAAGTATATAATGTCAAACAAACAATTAAAAAAAATAAAAATATAGCTAATATAAATAGAAATAACAAGACTATAAATAATATAATAACATACATATAGGATAAAGTTGGTAAAAGATAAATAAATAGTTAGTATCTATCGCTAAAAGCCCGTTAAAAAAACACAGAAGTTAAAAATAGTTGCTTCTTGTAAACGTAATTTTGGTAGCAAAATCACTTCTACGTTGATAAAAAAAAATTTGCCAAATCACAAATTAAAACTTTCAAAAAGTTTAACCGTACTTCTTCCCTTCCAACAGACTTCCCAAATACACCCTAACTCATCAAGGATGTGAACTTGTGAAATCAAGTATGTGCGAGTTGAGAAAATTTAACTCATAATAAAAAGCAGAAAATGATTATTGTCTTTTTCTAATTGATAATACTATTCTTCTATTGTATGCATTTTTTTTATAATTATCCTAAACTCCTACGAGTTCTTCCTATCAATCTTGCAAAATAATAAAACAATAACGATGGAGGGTAATTTAAAAAATTATATATGAAAAGAGAATAAAAATATTAAATTTAAAAGTAATAACATAATTTCTCAAAAACTTTAGTTGTTTGAGATCGATCATCTAAGCAAAATGAAAACCAATATTTAATAAAAGTTGATATTTAAAATGGTCTTTAAAATTTAATTTCTAATTTAATTTAGTCTTTTAATTTTTAATTAACCTACGTTGTATCTTAAAATTTTAATTTTTTAAAATATGACTTGACTTGGTTTTTTCATGCATTTTTTCACTGAAAAATGACGTGATACGATTAAACGACGTCGTTTTACTTCTATCCTCCTCCTTCTTCTTCCTCCTCAATGTTTGAATCTCCCACCATCCTATTACTACCACCCTTAATTATATTTTTTCAATTCTACTATCTTTCTGTCATCACCATCCTCCTCTTTCTCATCTTTTTGGTATATTATTTAGAGTATCGTTTTGACAAAGATTTAAAGAAGAATTTTTTAAATGTTCCATTTTTCATTTTCTATTTCTTCAAAGATTTGGGTAATAGTGTATGAAGGTGGAGCTGCTATTATTATAGTAGAGAAAAATTATACATTGAAGATGAAGATTCTTTGACAGGGTTTAGTTGTTATTTATTTATTGGTCATTGCTTCTAATGATCTCACTTATTTGGTTATGTGAATTTGGATGGAAAAAATGATTTCGATATATACATTCATTCAGATTTAATAATAACAAAACATAATTAATTATTAAAGCTAAATTTAAATGATGTGATGAGATGAGGGGAGGGGGAGGAGAGGAGGAGGGTAGTGGTGGTGATGGCAATGAGGGTAGTGAAATTGGGAAGATATGATTGAAAGTGATAGTAATAGAGTAATGAGAGGTTTAGATAGTGAGGAGAAAAAAGAAAAAAGGGAAAGAAGTAAAACGACGTCGTCGTGTAGGTGCAAACAGTAAAATGACATCGTTTAATCGTACGTCATTTCTTTAATGATACAAATAAATGAAAAAATTAATTTGAGTCATGCCTTAAAATTTTAGAATATAATTTAAGTTAATTAAAAATTAGAAGACTAAACTAAATCGAAATCGAATTTTAGAGATCATCTTAAGTATTAACTCGTCTAATAACTAGTAGTAAGCTTTGAACGTATTATTAATAATGTTAAGCATGCATTTGAAACCATATAATGACCTACAAATATAAAAAGAGGAGTGTTAGGAGGCCAGTAATTTTTATATTTTATAATCATTAATTGGTCATCAATAGTGTATTCAATGGTGTGAGATTACATTCAATGCTGAGAGATCATTCACTTTTTCTTTGATGATTAAGTGCTGGCCACAAAATACAAAAATTACTTGCCTCTAGACTTTTCTATATAAAAAATGTATTCAAAGAAAAGTCAACGACTCAAAGAATAAACACGAAGATAACATTGTTAAATATTCTAAGAAATAATAAAAAGAAGAGCGTTCCCCAAAGCTCACTTGAATAGCTTAAGATATGCGTGATTAGGATAATGAATTAAAAAAGGTTCATGAATATAGAAGGGAAACGAAGAGTGAGTTCGTGTTTTCATCGCCTAATTAAGACTAAAACAGGATCGTAAAATTCAGACGTGAAAATTAAACACTTGCAAGTGATGGTAATAACAAGGGAACAAAATTTAGCATCTTTTCTCGACAGTGCTGGTTATTAATAGAGGTAATGGCCAAAATAATTTCTGAAATTTTTAATGCGCTTTAGTTATGTTCTTAATTTTTTAAAATAACTAAATAAATTTTTTAAATTGTAAAATATAAATTTCTGTTAACTTTTTTATTAACTAATGTTAGTGATATTAGACTATTAACTGTCACATTGACGGTATGATATAGATTGTGATGTAGACACTATAATAATAGGAAAAATATAGGTAAACAATAAAAATATTAAATAATGTAAACAATAGATATATTGGTGTTCATTTTATTAGTGTACGGATGGTTGTTTTAATATTAAAATTTAGAGGGTTAATTTAGAGGTGTAATGTGTTTTTATTTGATTGGTGGTTGTTCATATTGTTCAACAAAATCATTATCCCCCTAGCATTTCCGATAATAATATATTTAAAATGGTATCTCAAATTATTTATTTGTACTCAATTCAAACCATTCATTAATTTCAAAATCTTAAAGGCTCAAATATAAGAATCATCTCAGGAACAACTCCTCTTTTCTTTCGTTCCAGAGAAATCAATATATACAATAAAAGTTGTCTAATCAAAACAAATTTTCTGAAAACAAAATGCGATCAATGTTAAATGTTAAACATTAAAAATTCTAACTTCTTTGGTTCACCACCAACATGCAAAGAATTCACAGCATAAACCAAGTCAAACACATTGTCATAGAATGAAAACCTATGATCTAAACTCAAATAAAGAAGTTATAATTGGTAGTTTAAGTGAAGAAGAGTAGTTAGTTATGTATTGCATCAGTAAGTTAGTTATAATGTTGAGTCAGCGTTAGGCTGTTATTGGAGTTTGTTAGAGTCAATTAGAATAACAACTCTATAAATAACAATGTCTCTCTAATCTGTTGGTTGTAACTGCATCATTCACACTTCAATACAACTGAGAACAAACTCTCTCTCTCTCTCTCTCTCTCTCTCTCTCTCTCTCTCTCTAGAATCATCAATTGGAGCACAAGAGCCTGATACCTTTTATGGTATCAGAGCAACGATCTAAAACCATGACTTCCGTATCACCAACACTGAATCCGATTTCGATGAAGTTTAATAAAGAAATTCTTTTGCAGTGGAGAGATCAAGCTGAAGCCACAATTGAAGGCAATGATCTTCTCAAATACATCACCGGTGAAGAAATTCCAACGAAATTCCTCACTGTTGCGGGAGTAGTGACGATAGAAGTGAATCCAGAGTTTCAACAATGGAAGAAGCAAGATGCACTGTTAAAGTCATGGCTCTTGACCTTGATGACGAAGTCCTTCACTACAAAGATGGTTGGTTGTACCTTCACGTTTCAGATCTGGAAAAGGTTGGAGAAATATTTTGCATCTCAAATCAAAGCAAAGGTAATGCACTTGAAAAGCAAACTTAGTTAAAAAAAAATTGGTAACTCAGCAAATGAATATCTCTTGGCCATAAAAAGAACGGTTGATGCCTTAATCTCAGTAGGTGAAATTGTCACTGAGAGCATTTATGTTACGACTATTTTGCATGGCTTAACAGGGGAATATCATCCTCTAATAACTGCGGTTCTGGCGCGTCCAACGAGCATTTCGATTGGAGAACTTGAAGTGCTGCTTTTAGCGCATGAGAATTTTCTAGAAGGATTTCGAAGGCCTGATCAGTTTGTGCAAGCAAATTTGGCGCACTACAATAATCATGGCAACTTTAACGAAGGACACCAAGGACACTTCAAAGGAAGAGGAGGTTGATTTGGAAGAAATTTCATGAGAGAAAATAGTCACGGACACTATGATAGCGGCAGGAAC